>NC_090245.1:71785125-71912625 GCF_037325665.1 Littorina saxatilis
ATAGAAATGACTTCACTCGCTCTCCTGAAATACGGTCAATGTACACTCCTTAGAACGAGAATCACGTCATACTGCTGTGTATTCCAGAAGACCAGTAGTCCCCCTGTGGCCCAAGCTTCCTGCAGCAACGCACGGAATTAGCCTCACGGAACCTCCCGGAGGCCAAGATTCGCTGCCGTGGTCCTCGGTCTGGCAAGCAGAAGTAGATGCCTCAGTTATGTACAATTATCAACCGATGCCGGTCCCCAGAGGGCGAGCATTAATAAGTTGCCCTGGACACAATTAGCTCTCCACTCGCACTTCCTCACAGACCGCGCCTAGGTGCATTGCTACTCATGTTGCAGTCACAAACAGCTGCACTTATGCCCGCTCTTGAAGTCTGAGCTTTTGGCACAACTCTTGACTGGCTTGGTTATTACAGTCGTACTCCAAATTTTGGGTAATATAGGCTACACTTGCACTCCATTTGTGGGAAAAATTACTTTATTCTCAGCCCGTATGTGAACAGAAATAGCACTCTTAACATTCGAGTTTTGTTAGGACTTTAACGACGGTAGCACCTCTTTCGCACTCCAGTTGTGAGCAGACAAATATCTTTATTCCAAAATGGCACACTTACACCTCCGCTTACACTCCTGTTGTAGACACATACATTCACATTTACACCTGTTATAAAGTGGACTTGGTCTCCATTTGTATTTCAGCACGCAAGGCAAGAAGAAGCCGTGTGTGTAGAACGCAGTGGAAGACTCGGTCTACAAGCTGTATTCGGCGCTAGTTCATCCACTGGTGCGGATAACCCAAGACACTTGCAAGTTTTCTGTGAAGGAAATGATTTTAATTCGTATTCCAGTGTCTTGCCGCGCAATGTAAGAAGAAACTCTAAGTTGATCTAATGTCGAGCTAAATGAGAAATTCCACTAGTGCACTTTGAGTTAGATCAACCAATGGTCCGGATAACCAGAGACATTTGCACTTCTTCTCTGAAGGGAATTACCTACATTTGTATTCAAGTGTCTGGCCGCGCAATAGGTAAAAGGAAACTCTGAGCTCAATGTGGAGCTCAATGAGAAACTCTACAAGCTGCGATCCGAGTTCGTTCACCTATCACCTGCCGGTGCGGATAAGCACAGACACACTCCGGGACAGGAAAAGACCCCGATGCACCCGCACAACAGTCGTCTGTCAAATTGTCCTCGCGGTCTGACGACTGACGCTGCTGTAATTACACTACTTCTGGCAGCAACCGACAGGTTTCGTTGTCGGGTGCAAGCTACCTGGGTCAAATTAGATACCTGTGCATCTTCAACCATAGACGGTTAACGTCTTGTCCAGGTTACAGCCTAAGCTTCGTGAATAAAAATAGACTTGAATTCCGCTCGTCTTAAACAAAGAAGCTGGCAGAACTGAGGACTGATACAGGTATCAACAGATTTGCATGACACAGATCTGTACACACTTTGCCTTCGGAACAAATCCGTAAACCCTTGAAGGAAGTCTTGGTATCATCTGCAGTGCTGAATTCTTCGATCTTACACTGACCAGAATAGCGGCTTTTATCTATATTGTCGTGGGAAAACCCCACCAACTTCTCAGAACAAAAAGCGCTGATTAATAAGATCGTGTTGCAGTGTTCTTAACCGTGTGTTTCAACCCATGTCTCCGATTTCACAGTTGTTTCGGATTTTGTAGAACATACGCAAAAAACGGCCTGCATTGCTCCACACAAGAAAAGTAACTCCTGATTCTGCTGTCTGGAAGATGATGTCACCCAGACAGCACTTGTCACATCACACTTTTTCTTCCCAGAACCGCTCCACTTCAGCAATCTACACCCAGGAACCAGACACACACACCCTAGCAACCCAAATAACTAAACTGTGATCAACACGAATTCATGAAACATGTACGTATCGTATGCACAAACCATCGCAACCAAACAGGAGTTTGATTAAAGAGTGTCCATGACTCCCAGAACGTACACACCGTAGCAACCAAAGAATAGTTCGATCAAAAAGAAGTCATGATTCAAAACTGCACAAGGTGTGTGCGGTGGCCAAGAGCAACAAACGGCGAGGCGGACATGCCAGCATAAAGCCAGCCATTGCAAACAGCCACATGTCACGGCATACACACCCTGCACATGTCCAAAATGATTGTGCAAAGCTGGTTGTTTGCAAACTTGACCCCAGACTCTGTCGCCTTACCTCCCCCTTGCCCCGCTCCCTCCTCGCGCGGGGCTCACTTCAAATGTTTCTTTTTGCCTTGGACATCCCTTTCGCGAAGGTAACATTTGCGCCCTGTCTGCCTTTTCTCGTTGCCAAACGGTGCAAAACCAACCCTCGCCACTTCACCCGAACCACTGCCGAATCAAAACTGCAAGATTACTTTCAAGTCAGGATGAGACAATGACAAAATACACTCGGAAAAAAATTGATAAATAAAAAAAATGTGCTGCGTCCCGCTGTCATTTCATCATAACTTTGTGTCTCTTGATCGTACCATTGGCTGTGCGAGATATTCCGTTTGCGCGTCATCTGTTTTGCTTCACGTTAAAAACAGAAAATTAATAGACAGCAGGTTGGTTTTGCTCGTCTTTTAGTTTTTACATTTAGTCAAGTTTTGACTAAATGTTTTAACATCGAGGGGGAATCGAAACGAGGGTCGTGGTGTATGTGCGTGTGTGTCTGTGTGTGTGTGTAGAGCGATTCAGACTAAACTACTGGACCGATCTTTATGAAATTTGACATGAAAGTTCCTGGGTATGAAATCCCCGAACGTTTTCTTCATTTTTTTGATAAATGTCTTTGATGACGTCATATCCGGCTTTTCGTGAAAGTTGAGGCGGCACTGTCACGCCCTCATTTTTCAACCAAATTGGTTGAAATTTTGGTCAAGTAATCTTCGACGAAGCCCGGACTTCGGTATTGCATTTCAGCTTGGTGGCTTAAAAATTAATTAATGACTTTGGTCATTAAAAATCTGAAAATTGTAAAAAAAAAATAAAAATTTATTAAACGATCCAAATTTACGTTCATCTTATTCTCCATCATTTTCTGATTCCAAAAACATATAAATATGTTATATTTGGATTAAAAACAAGCTCTGAAAATTAAATATATAAAAATTATTATCAAAATTAAATTGTCGAAATCAATTTAAAAACACTTTCATCTTATTCCTTGTCGGTTCCTGATTCCAAAAACATATAGATATGATATGTTTGGATTAAAAACACGCTCAGAAAGTTAAAACAAAGAGAGGTACAGAAAAGCGTGCTATCCTTCTTAGCGCAACTACTACCCCGCTCTTCTTGTCAATTTCACTGCCTTTGCCATGAGCGGTGGACTGACGATGCTACGAGTATACGGTCTTGCTGAAAAATGGCATTGCGTTCAGTTTCATTCTGTGAGTTCGACAGCTACTTGACTAAATGTTGTATTTTCGCCTTACGCGACTTGTTTAAATATATATTTTTAATAATGGTCTCCCTGTCTTAAGAACGTCACAATAACCTAAGCTCACTTTCTCTGTTTTCCTCCAATGCGAATTCACCAGTACCCTTCACTTTTCTTATTTACAGTTATCTTCTTCCGCGTTCATGTGTTTTTTGCACGAGTGGGGTTTTACGTGCATGGCCATTTTAACCCCGCCATGTAGGAAAAGGAGGCCAGACACCGATTTCGGGGTTGCATGCTTGGTATTTTCGTGTTTCTATCACCCGTCGAACTCTGACATGGATTATAGGATCTTTTCCGTGCGCACTTGGTCTTGTGCTTGCGCGCACACGGAAAGGGGGATGAAGGCACTAGCATGACTGCACATCAGTTGACCGGACAAATCTCAATCAGACGCGGCCGGGATTCGAACACTCAACCTTCCGCATGGGAGGCCGATGCCTTTACCCACTAGACCATTGTGCCCGACTAAGGAAAAGGTTGTTATAATAAAGTATAAAGTTGTTATACATTTCGGGAGTGTTGCATCCAATCACGAACTGATAGTAGGCTCGCCGAAGGGGGGGGGGGGGGGGGGGGGGGTAGCAGGGCAGAGGGCAGAGGAAGAGGAGGAGGAGGAGAATGCACCACTTCAGTGCTCTCAGTATCAAGTGCACTTAATTCAGAATGCCAAGGCTTGTGATCTTTGACACAACAGCTGCACTGGCTGACGATCCAGTAAACTGCATGCAAGATAAGATATTGCGCTTCTGAAGATCCTGCATGGACACGCACAAAAATGCCTTCTCTGAGAAAAGAAAAATTAAGATCAGCACGCTCAGGGGTGATACAACGAATAATGTAACAAAAACGAATAATGTAACAATTGTTACATTATTCGGGGGCGGCCCCCGAATGATGTAACAATTTTAACATTATTCGGGGGCCGCCCCCGAATAATGTAACAATTGTTACATTATTCGTGGCGGATGTAGCTTTTCCTTGAAATTGCTATCGAGATTTTCTCTATAAATATAATTCACTAGGAAACACTAGACTGATAATTATTGTGATGCACACAGTACAAGTTCGTGCGTAATGATGCGAATGACCCTTCACCCAGTGAGGTCAAGAACATAGGTTTGATAAGTGTCCAGGAGAAATTATTTTTGCTTTCTTACATTCGAGGTTTTTCTTATCGGGAGACTCCGGATAAAGGAAAATATTTTTCTCTTATCGGAGGAAAAACAAATGTCATCATATTTTTGGAAATGCATTGCATTGTATGCCCGCAGGCAGGTGCATGAATGTGTATGTGATAATGAATATTTATGTTTGTAAATGTGCGTGCGAATTGATATGTGTATTTTAATGTATTATTCCCGACTTGTAATAGGGTTTGGGACATAGCACATGGTGGCCGCCATTATTAGCCTCGGCTTTCTCATATGTGTGTGGGGCTTCAAACCTCTTGTTAAAATACACGTGGAAAAAACACTTTTGGACAGGAATTAAGATAAGTGTCGTCGCGGTTTTGTTTGCTTGTTTTGGGATGGGTTTTTTTCCGACATCAGGTCAAATCTTTCTCATTCTGTAACTTGTTCTTTTCTTTGATTCTATGTTCCTAAACCTTTATTCGTAACCAAAAATGTGTCTAGTTTCTAATGGAGTTCCATATTGATACATACCGACACATATTTTGCAAGCACAAGAAGAGTAATTGCTATCTGAGTGTAAATATTCAGAATTATGTACAATACCAATGAATAATTATACAAATTAGATTGTTGTTTGCTTTTTTAAGATAGAATTTCTGTTTATTGTTTTACCAATATTTTTGTTTGTTACAGGAAACATGTCAGGCCCACAGGGACATCGCTGCACACCAAGCTATGGGGCAGCACTCAGGACCTGGAAATGACAGCCCACTTCGTCAACATCACGGGCCAAAGAATCTAGACACAGCCATCGTCGAACGCTGAAGTTTGTTACAGGAACAGAACAAAAGATCAATGAAATCTATTTCTCTAACACAATACGAGCTATGTTAAATCTGCACTATGGGATTTACCCATTCTAACAACAGAATATTTATGGAATGTAGTACAAAGGCGACCACAACGCAACAGTCTTAATCTTGTTTCTGTCATTAAACTGGTAACATTGTTTTTGTACAAGCTCGAAACCAAATTTATATTTCCAAAATAGTGCTGTAATAGGTTTGCCTACTGTGTTTTGTTAAGGATTATTCGGATCTGCAGGGAATTCATGAAAAACGTTTGACAGCAAATGTGTGTTGTTAACCCGTGATTTGTAAAAACATTTTACAAATCACGTCGAACTTAAACCGCGATTTGTAAAAATGTAAAAATATCGCATTCCACAAGGTAATGCATGCCTTTTATTATTATTAATTTTTCTTGTTTAGAGCCTTACGCTGAGTGGTGGTGGTGGGGAGGGGGGTGGGGTTAAGATCCACATCCCATTTTGGTGCAATCCCATTTTGCCGCCCCCCAATAATGTAACAATTGTTACATTATTCGTTTTTGTTACATTATTCGTTGTATCACAGGGGTCTTACTTTACTGCTTCACAACAACAGTTCAAATTCTCCTGATCCTACTAAGCTCTATTGAGAATGTTCTTTACATTGCTTCAGCATAGTTGTATGTGGAGTGTGTGGGATGGAGACCACAGAGCCGAGTTGAGAGAATATTAGTGTCCAGTAAAACAAAACTCCCAGAACTCTCAGAATGTTCTCTACATGATTTAGGGGTGGTAGATGGGGGTGGAGGGGGATAGAGAGAAAAAAATAAAAGGAGTTTATTACATTGGTGAGGAAGGGACGAATGATGAAGGGGGAGGGGGGAGGAGCTGGAAAAGAAGGTGAGCAACACAACACCAAGAATTGAGCAAACTGTATTTTCTCTCTTCGTCAGACCCGGCACAATTCGATTTCTCTTTTGCACGATTACTGCCGGGGGCAAAATGAACGTTTGACCAGCAGGCAGCAGCACGCGTGGTGGCAATACAAACGTGGAGACCCGAGGGTCTTTGTCAATCTCGACACCGCTGTGAATGGGACGAGCGAGTCCTGTTCGTTTCCTCCTCACTCAGCCGCTCCACTCCAGTCCATACATAATGCAAACACAGCGCCAGGCTCACAACAGAGACTGAGCAACCACAGGAACACAGAAAAGGTGAATTCAAATGGGAACTTCTTCTTCTTCTTTTGTTTGTTTTGTGTTTCCGATCTAACTGTTCAAGCCCGATCTCTGACGAAGGCGCAGGATCTAGTAATTACTCGACTCACCAATTAAGTCGCCCGAATTACCAATTTTATCTCAACAGCCGAGGGAAGTAGAGCACGAAATCAAACAAGCATTTTCTTTCTCAGACCATGCTCTCCCTCCAGGCTACAAATTCAAACCAGGCTCACGCGACAGACGTAACCGCTAGTTAATGCACTCACAACTTGTTTAAAGCATAGTTTATCAGATGGGTCGTCTTCGGGACTTTGTCACGCCATAGACTGACCTAATCCTCTGCAATTATATATATACATGGCAAGGAGTATTGAGTTACATTCACGATTCTGCTGAAGGAATTTCAGTATTTTGCCCTATTTGATAACGATAGAATCATTTGAATTGTGTACGTGATTGTGTTTCCCATTTGTTTAAAGTTTATTTATTTTTAATGTGTATTGTTGCTATTATTAAGATTATTATATTTAATATTGTAAGGCGCTTATGCTGTGTATTGTTGCTGTTATTAAGATTATTATATTTAAGATTGTAAGGCGCTTAGAACTATTTTAGGATTTGCGCCCTATAAATACCCTTATAAGTTATTATTATTATTATTATTAATTCAACATCGCAAGCAAAAAATAGTCAGACTTGACAGCAATTTTCTCAATTTATATTGAAACCTGCCATTCAAAACGGCCAGTCAACATTTTTTCCGTTTCTGACCGAAGACCATGACAAGCAAGGAATCAAACAATTGTCTTTTCCGACAATACACAACTGTACATCCCATTCCCCTACCGTCTTCTTCCACTAAGAAATAGAGTAGACCTAGAGGCAGAGACTGAAGGGATCAAAATGAATGGACTCACGACCGACGCGGGACACGAAAAGCACAAATTACACAGGCACATTCCCCATCGTTGTCGATCACTGTCCGATCACTGCCAAGGACAACAGCACTGCACGTGGTAAAGAGCAGTGATTACAACATCCACATCCACTCCGAAACTTCCACTTTTCTCACTCACACACGCAAACCACGTCCGCTCCTGATTTAGAAGACATCCATTTCTCTTCCCCTCCAATGGCACTGGAATCCACACCAGACAAGTAATCATCACTGCCAGTTTTTAATATCTGATGGAAATCCCTCAAGTATTCCACGCAGCTCTGAGGCCTAGAAGAGCAAATGGAACCTTATCAAAAAGTCCTGCGAGACGCTGAGTGGCAGTATCAGCCCTGCCCGTCTTTCAACTCCATCCATCACGCAAAATCGTAGTCCACGCTTCGCAGGGTGCACTCCAAAGTGTCCCAAGTGTCTGTGAGTGGTAGTACTAAAATAAGCAGTATCCAGTCTTCTGATCTTATAATATATCTTGCTCAGATACATATAAAACTTGAGTATTTGTATTCACAAGCATACTGGCCGAATACTGATATGCGTCCGCATTTTTGTAATAGCTTTAATACCCCAGAAGACAGTCCGCATCGGGACTTCAGTGTCAATTTTGACATTTTCAGAACATCTGGCTTGATCGTACGAGATCTCTGGAAGTGTCCGAAACTGATTGCAAACAAGTTGCAATCCCAAAACGATGACGCCAGAACTGAGCCAAAACTATATTACGTAATACAGGAACGCGTTTATATAGATCAACTAATCAACCTCATTTAGATTCTCTGGACCGGAAGCAAATTGCCCTTTCTCCTACTCAGACTAAACAGAAGCCGGTTAGCCCATTCACTCTTTGACAAGTCCGATAACGTCCTTCTTCGGTGAAAACAATTAAGGAACAAACATCTTTAAAGGAATACCACGTACCACACATTTCCCGGCCCTGCTTCTGCAACAACATACATGTCAGTAAAACGTGTTTGGTGCACAAAAGTGTCACTAGAAGTCAAAGAAAGTCAGTAGCGTGCACTTAAAGCGATTGCTGGCCGCAGCTGTCTTCACAGGTCTGGCGAAAGAGACCACACTGAACCTCACATCACTTTCGCACCTCCTGCGCCGAACACCATCAAAGACTGAGTACACTCACAGAGTCCAAAGAAGCACCAAGACGGCAACGACACAGCAACACAACTCCTTTGAGAAACCGCAAGCTCTTCCGTTGCGCCCGAGTAACAAGAGCGTCAGTCAGTGAGGGGTGGAAACGAGCGGTGATTAACCCACACAGCGGTACCAGCAACAGCATCAGCCCTCAGGTTCAACACGCAAGGTTGCTGGCATGGAGTGAACTTAGTGGCTGCTGATCCCATGGGGGTAACTTTTGTTAAAGATACCTTCCTCCTTGAGTGGATCATCTTGCACATCATCACAGACCCGCCCAGGCTTTTAACATGGAATACGAGCATCCTTCCAATTGGACACATACCAACAAATCTTTAAAAATCCACAAATCGTTCCAAAATTAAAAATAAAAAAACCCACGAATGGTATGTTATTGGAACGTTTAAATTGTGTCAAAACAAAACGTTACATTCAAATAACTTTTCTTTGTCACGTTTTGTTTTGTCATAAATTAAACATTCAAATAACATATAACATTAATGTTTTCCAACAATTGTACTTGTACTTTCGCGCAAAGTGGATTTCCTGTATTGCTGAAATAATTCCGTAACTGACATCTGTGTCAATCTGTGAAACTATTTCAGCATGAAACTCTCACTCTGCATAAAATGCAGAACGGTGCTCTTATCACATGTAAAAGCCTGCATCAATGCATGTGTCCAAGCGGAAGGATGCTCGTATCCCATGTAAAGGTCTGCACCAACCTCCAATGGTAATTTACAAGATGTTCTACATGTAAAGGCCTGCACCAACCTCCAATGGTGATTTACAAGAAAATGTTCTACATGTAAAGGTCTGCACCAACCTCCAATGGTAATTTACAAGATGTTCTACATGTAAAGGCCTGCACCAACCTCCAATGGTAATTTACAAGAAGATGTTCTACATGTAAAGGTCTGCACCAACCTCCAATGGTAATTTACAAGAAAATGTTCTGCATGTAAAGGTCTGCACCAACCTCCAATGGTGATTTACAAGAAGATGTTCTACATGTAAAGGCCTGCACCAACCTCCAATGGTGATTTACAAGAAGATGTTCTACATGTAAAGGTCTGCACCAACCTCCAATGGTAATTTACAAGAAGATGTTCTACATGTAAAGGCCTGCACCAACCTCCAATGGTGATTTACAAGAAGATGTTCTGCATGTAAAGGTCTGCACCAACCTCCAATGGTGATTTACAAGAAGATGTTCTACATGTAAAGGCCTGCACCAACCTCCAATGGTGAGTTACAAGAAAATGTTCTGCATGTAAAGGCCTGCACCAACCTCCAATGGTGATTTACAAGAAAATGTTCTACATGTAAAGGTCTGCACCAACCTCCAATGGTGATTTACAAGAAGATGTTCTACATGTAAAGGCCTGCACCAACCTCCAATGGTGAGTTACAAGAAAATGTTCTGCATGTAAAGACCTGCACCAATCTCCAATGGTGATTTACAAGAAGATGTTCTACATGTAAAGGCCTGCACCAACCTCCAATGGTGATTTACAAGAAGATGTTCTACATAAGAAGGAAGGCATCCTCAACTTCCATAGTCCTGCTTACTTCTCGCACACTCGCCGGCATCCTCGCACAGAATAAAACCGCTGGACATAGATGTGGTGGTTCACATGATTTACACGGGAAGAAAAGGTACCATTTTAAGATCTTAAATCTGGGAATATTAGGCTTTAACTTCTTCTTCTTCTTCTTCTTCTTCTTCTACGTTCCCGGAGGCTTTAACAAAATTAGGCAGTCTTAAAACGGGGTAGAGAGGGTTTGAACAGAAAGCCTGACTAAGAAAGTAGGGTCTAAAATCGGGGGGGGTTCCAGTGTAACTGTAAAGTGGCCGGGTGGTTGGTCCCATGCCAGCACAGTGGCAGCACTCACTGCTCGTGCAACCCGCGTCGTCCTCAGCACAATGGTTATCAGGCGCTATGGAGTCGTCTGTCTGTCGGCTGCTACTGTCATCACGGATGATTGTGCGTGTGGGATCCTCAGCCCTGAACTGCCGGGTCGTTCCGTGCTCCTGGAATACCCATCCATCATCTCCAGGCCGGGTGTTTTGCGAGGCCATATCAGTTGGTACTTGTCGATGCAGAAATGGAATAAAGACCTTGGCACGAATCCCAGCAAAACAAGAAGGGTTGGTGTCAAGACACATACTCATCTCTCTCTCTCTCTCTCTCTCTCTCTCTCTCTCTCTCTCTCTCTCTCTCTCTCCCTCTCTCTCCTCTCTCTCTCTCTCCCTCTCTCTCTATCCCTCTCTCTCTCTCTCTCAAGGACACTTTCTCGTCAACGTTTCACTGATTTGAACAGCTGCTCTCTTCGTCACTTTTCACTCCTTGGTAAAGTAAGCAAGTTCCCAAACAAACTGGACAAACTAAAACACCTCGCAATAACTTTAACCAGATAAACCCCGGACACTTCCAATGAACACCTTTACCAGAACTCATTCCAAAATACTCAAAATCTCAAAGTGACGAGAACTCTCTTCCAGAAAAGAACATGGCAGATACTGATTTCATCTGTAATCACACTAGCCTGGCGTCTCGAGCAGTATCCGACTTTTAACTGTACTCTATCGCGAGTATAGTTTAGCTCCTATTATGCGATCCGCACATTTTTACCCAAGCCATGAAAGTGTGCTCAAACACTTGTCACCTCTCTCGTCGATAACCTGCCATTGTTCCAGTCCCTAAAGTCCACACACCGGGGTTCCGAAACAAGGTCAACAGGGTACCTATAGGTAATTTACAGCAGCAAATACCTACACCTACCACATACATGTCACCCAGCAACTTTCCGAAGGATCACATCGAGACAGAACGGCAGCTCCCAGAGTAAGTACGCTACACGCACATTTCATAATCATTAATGTATCCTGGGCGATACAACCAAATGAACTAAATTCTCTGGTCATCACCTCCACTTCACATCCACACGAAACACGGTATCTTGCGAGCACAACTGATTCATGTCCAACTCGGACTGTTTACATCCATCTGGACAACGTACTAGAATTGAAACTTACAGAGAAAACTTTATGCCCCAAGATTTTAAGTCAATCTTCTGCAACAAGACTTTTATCGTAACTCTCCGAAAACAAATCTGTTCGCATTTCTGGTTTAAATCCAGAGTGACATTATCATGTAACACTCCGAATATTATTTTTCGGGTCTACACGAGACGAGGTAACTGTCCTATATATCTAGATCAAACTTCTACAATGATTTCCACAGTACAAGCTTGGGATTCTCAATCATGCACTTTGTGCACAATCTGCGACAGAAGTACATTCACTTCAAACCGTGCAAGGGCACGACTGCAACTTCTAATTCACGTCTTCGAGGAAAATCCCACAACACTTTGTCCAGTTTACACTCATGTCGTGGAACATCCTCTATCAATGGCCATCGCATCAAGTTAACATCGACAGAACCTCCACATGGTGTAAACAACATAGATAAGACGACTGACTGCACCTTTCAGTGCAAGTAATATTGTATAGACGAGTAGGGGGCAGGAATTCCAGGCTATCGATACAAGCGCGGGTCCTAGATCATAACAAACTCGTGAGCGTCAGGGACACCGCTTTCGGTCTCTCTTCACTGCTGATATCGAACTATTCAAAGAGGTTCGAGTGCTGAGAAACGATCTGTCCTCGTGAAGACAAATATGCGGCGTGCACTGCTGTGGTGTTGTCCACTCGAGTCATACGCTGGTAGCGATGGGGTTTATTTTCCCTCTCTGGCGTCGCCCGGTGACGTTCACCTTACACACTGTTGATTTTGCATCAGTCTGCAAACAGTCCGCGTGATTCTGAATATTCTGCAGCATCGCCCAAACCGGCAAACGTTCTCCATTGGATCAGACAGTAGATACGGCTCTCATTCCCTGAAAGCTTCGCCAGCAAACATTTGTCAACTGCTAATGCACACTTCTGAACCAAGAGAATGCCTAGTCTCAAAATGTTGTGAGAAAATTTAGACGTGATATAGCTGTAGCATTTACCAAGAGGCGAATCTTTTCATTTCCTGCTGTAACTATCGCCGAATTAGCCTCTACCGCGGTTTCACTTCATAGGTGCCGATCACATATTTCCGACACCACAGTCCATACAAAAATAAGGCGACAACGGCCGGGTGGAAAAAGCATTCAGCGGATCTACAGTTTCCTGCAACGTAAACAAAAAGAGCGGTTCTAAATATCATCGAAATGACACTTCACCTTTCTGAGAAAAAGGCAATCTTGTCTAGCTGCCGGGTTTATGTGCTCGGTTGTATCAAACATCACACGCAATGCAAACATTCAGCCACGGAGAAGTAGAATGTTGGTACACAAGACGCACTTCTCCGTATTCATGAAGCATACGAGAAGTGCGGAACACCCTGGTTCATAAACAAAGATAAATACCTTGAAGTGGCGCAAATAGATGAGCAGATGCACCGCCTAGTTATAGCCCCTTACAGCCGCTGAGAGAGGACAGAACACAAACACAGGGCCTCGCGCACCCAGACGAAAAGCGACGAAATGGTTTGTGATGACAAGATAGACAAAAATACCATGTGCTCGTCAGAAACATTCAACAACTCTGACAAACGCCGGGACTGCGATTCTGTAACGGCAGATCGACGAAATGGTTTGTGATGACAAGATAGACAAAAATACCATGTGCTCGTCAGAAACATTTAAGAACTCTGACATACGGACTGCGATTCTGTAACAGCAGAAGAATGCCTCTCCTGAAAGACGACTTCCTGGAGAAATCTGCGCAGATGATCAGTGGGGAACATCAGAAGAACATATATGAGAGAAGAAGATCCATGGCGAGAACCCCAAAGATTGTCCACGGAGCTGTGTTGCTACAAAGGCGCAGTTTCCCAGCCGCCTCCAAAACACCTGTTCAAAACCGGTGGATATGTTTCTGCTGTGTTATTTATTTATTTAAAGGACACGGTGCCAGAACACTAGGGCGAAGATCCTGAAGATAAACCCTTTCACGTTCAACGTCAGAGGAGCGCTGTGTTTCGCTCCTGAGATAAAGCACATTGAAGCCTTTGATTTTGATAAAGTTAACTTAATTGTTGGAAAAGTCAAATCCTGAGACATTAGTGCGGCTGCAAGCATATGAAAGACATACATTATATAAGCTCCAGACCTTACCGTTCATTTAACCAACAAAGCATGCCTTCGTTTCATCATGCATATTGCAAGTTTCTGTTAACGTGTATCCTCGCATTGTGTTCACCCATTCATCACAGTTTTCTTAGTTCCAACCACTCAGCGAGATCAGGCCACCAAAAGAACCAGATTTGGCAGATGCTTACATTGTCTACACTCGGCAATAAAAACACCGGCGCTGACTCTAAACTTTTGCAGAGAACCGGAGAAAAAAATCAGCATCTGTTTCTGCCCCCTTTTAGTCTTACTTCAACATCCTCCCACTTAAAAACAAACAGGGAGGTAGTGGGAACACAATTCTCTTCTCTTCGTTTCCTCTCATTTAACGCATGATACCTGACAAGGTTTCTACACACACACACACACACACACACACACACACACACACACACACACACACACACACACAGAGAAGACTGTGAAGCACAGCCTTCCGCTTCACATGCCCCTTTGGAAAGAAGACAAAGCTAAATACATACATGTATGGAAGAGTGTCGCTGAAAGTAATCAAGGTAATGGTGACCATCGGCACCTCAACCAGATGACTGCAATTTCTCTAACAACCAGCTGTCCGCTAATTGAATACAACATGTCAACTTGCGATTTAATGCTTGTGAAAACTCTCTCTCTCTCTCTCTCTCTCTCTCTCTCTCTCTCTCTCTCTCTCTCTCTCTCCCTCCCCCCCCACACACAGGCACACCAAAGTTGAGCTACATTTCAAACTCAGGCATGCACCGAGAGAGAGAGAGAGAGAGAGAGAGAGAGAGAGAGAAAGAGAGAGAGAGAGACAGACAGACAGACAGAGAGACAGAGAGAGACAGAGACAGAGAGAGAGACAGACAGCTGAAACACAGAAGAGAGAGGGCTACAGACAAAGAGAAAGAAAGAAGGTGCTCTCTCTCTCTCTTTCTTTCTCTCCCTTACCCCCCCCCCCCCCCCCGCACACACACACACACACACACGCACAGGCAGGCAGGCCCAAGTTGAGCTACATTTCAAACTCAGGCATGCACCGAAAAAGAGAGAGAGAGAGAGAGAGAGAGAGAGAGAGAGGGGAGGGAGAGAGAGAGAGGGGAGAGAGAGACAGACAGACAGACAGACACACTATTAAGAGAGAGCGCTACCGATACTGAAAGAGAAAGAAACGAGATGTCTCTCTCTCCCTCCCTCCCTCTCTCTCTCTGTCTCTTTCTCCCTCTCTCTCTAACTCTCTCTCTCTGCTCTCTCTCTCTCTGCTCTCTAACTCTCTCTCTCTCTCCCCCGTTCTCTCGCCGCTCTGCACACTCTCTCCCTCTCTCTAAACTATTCTCTATTGTACCCAATCCCCATTTATCCGCGTTATAAACGCTCTCTCTCTCTCTCTCTCTCTCTCTCTCTCTCTCTCTCTCCCTCTCCCTCTCTCTCTCTCTCTCTACAACCACAAACCTCGTGTACCAAGCATTTAATGAAGCGCAACAAACTACCACCTTTGCTACCACGTCTCAAGGATGAAACAAACCAGCGGCAAATGACATGATAAAGCAATCCAGGCCATCAAGACCCCCAGCAATGTTCTCCAACCCAGAAGACGAGCCAGCATACTGAATACGAGGACCTGTATCTTCTCTAATGGAACTACCCACCAACGGGAGGTTATCTTGCGACATCCTCAAGTCTAAAAGGATAGGCTCTTGGTGAGATAGCCTTCATCTTAATGTCTCTAATTTTGAAGTCATGATTACTCCCTGCTAGGTCCTAACCCTGAAAGCACAAGTACGCACCTTTATATATCAGTTTTATCAAGAACTAACAGGTCATCCCCACGGGCACGGGCATTAAAAAAAGCAAACGGTACTGTTCCATGTCTCTGGGTTACCTCATGACAACCACAAGTCTAAACGCAGAGGAACTTGGTCATTGACTTCATTTAGCCTAGGCCTCGGAAGCGCAGGCACCACTAGGAGACCTTTATATCGGTTTTATCAAGCACAAACGGAATCTTTTCGGGAATTTTCTTTTTTTTTCATAAATAAATAACCGTTACCCTTCTATGTCTGTGGGTTATCTCGCGAACACCCCAAGTCTAAAAGTAGAGGCGCTTGGTAAGATAACCTTCGTGTAAAACCACAAAGCATCGGCACGCGACATGAGACCTTTTATCTCAGGTTTATCAGGTAACAAGCAACGGGTGGTTATCCAGCAAGCGGACAAACTTCCGACGGGTTCCCGCGGAGCCGATTTCTGGCAGATGATCAACATGCCTTCCATGCCTGGAAAGGTAATATCCCGCATCTAAATCAGAAGTGTGCATGCTCACTGGCAACTTGTCACGGTGCTTCAGTGTGAGGTGAAGGAAAGGCTATAAACAAGTGTTGACCTTAACGGGGTCAAGAAGCCGCCCTTGGTCAAAACAAAGCGTCGCATCAAAGATTGTAAAATCTGATAGTAACTAATGCTTTTGCAGACCGAAGCACGAAACTCTGTGATTCAATCAGAGAGAGAGAGAGAGGGAGAGCCCGGGCCGTATTCTAATCCGCGAGCAAATGCTAGGTTTTACTGAAGAGAGAGAAACAGAGACAGACAGACAGACAGACAGACAGATGGAGGGAGAAAAAAATGTAAATAACTAAATTATAAAAAATAAAAAAATAAGTAAATGAATAAATTTTAGAAAAAATTAATTAAAAAAAATTAAATTAATAAATTAATAAATAATTCCAAAAAAAATTGACCGAGCTCTTTACACGGAGACAAACAGACAGACAGACAGAGGGAGGGTGTCCACACGCGCTGCACGCGTTCGAATTACACAATTTATTAGCCCGCACACAAAAAAAAGAGAGAGAGAAAGAGAGAAAGAGAGAAAGAGAGAAAGAGAGAGAGAGAGAGAGAGAGAGAGAGAGAGAGAGAGAGAGAGAGAGCCCGGGCCGTATTCTAATCCGCGACCAAATGCGAAGTTTTACTGAAGAGAGGAATGATTCTTCAAAAATCGGTCGTTATGAAGGATCTATGGTGTTTGAGAATTAAATGAAGTCTCGATCAAAAATCCATGTCCCACCCCCATATTACCAAGGGCTGCTTCTTCACCCCGTTAAGGTCAACACTTGTTTTTGACCGGAGTTCTAATCCAACGCATGCTGTCAGGGATAGAACGAGACTCGAAGGGAAGTAACTCGAAGTTCTGGGTGCGGGAATTCCCGCAAACCTATGGGTCTGTCAGTGGCTCGGTTTGTAAAAGCGTTAAAAGCCAATATCTTCCGTTTGACTACCGTTAGGAATATAATTTTTTGCATACACCCTGTCTAACCCTATTCCTAACAATTTCACGAAATTTAAGCTTAATTGACCCAGAGATACAAGTCTTACCCAACAAACACCGACCGACTGACCGCCCGCCTCAAACAAACAAACAAACAGACAGAGCAAATCCAGTAAGCCCCATTATACTAATGGCGGCTTAATAAAAAGTGGGTCTACTTTGTTTTTATTGCCGCGGTACGGTAAACACATCGATAGCTGTTTAACGCTCACGAAACTCTTCAAGGCAAGCCGGAAAGGAGCAACGCGATTTATCTCCTCTCGTTTAAATATTGCGTCTCATTTGTCATCTCTCTCTCTCTCTCTCTCTCTCTCTCTCTCTCTCTCTCTCTCTCTCTCTCTCTCTCTCTCTCTCTCTCTCTCTCTCTCTCTCTCTCGGTGCTCTCTCTCTCTCTCGGTGCTCTCTCTCTCTCTCTCTCTCTCTCGGTGCTCTCTCTCTCTCTCGGTGCTCTCTCTCTCTCTCTCTCTCTCTCTCTCTCTCTCTCTCTCTCTCTCTCTCTCTCTCTCTCTCTCTCTCTCTCTCAACAATGATCCTTAGTAAACATGTGTCGAGATCTTTGCATACATGTGTGTATTCAAGTAATTTAGAGTAGTAGCTGTCCGGATGAGGGCTGGACGAAAACGGCTCCTTTGTATGCTTACGTCGCAACCTTCGTCAATAATCTCTCTCTCTCTCTCTCCTCTCTCTCTCTCTCTCTCTCTGTCTCTCTCTGTCTCTCTCTCTCCCCACACACACACACACACAGGGGCCGTACACACGCAGGTCGCCAAAACCAACCCAGCCCCGTCCAAGACAAGTGACAACAAATAACACGACGTAACGATTGTTCTTCCCTGGGCATGCACGGGTCTCCCAATGTCGTTGAAATGATGCCAGGTAGATGCTCAATCCCTCAGTCTGCATGGCCAGGAGGCCGGACTTGGACCACAAACAATCGATAAGAATCACACCTGCCAAATCCCCCCCTCATCACGAACCTCGCCTCTCACCCTCATCTCCTCGTCATCACAACGCTGCCATCCCCCTCCTCTTCATCAAAACGCTCAGACTGTTCTTACCCCCTTCCACCCTTTTCATCATCTCCCTGCTTCAGTACCACCAGCAATGGAAAGCTGATTAGCAGAACACCACTCTTCCTCTCTCTTTTTCTCTGGCAGAATACTACACAGTGCTGCCTTTGGTGGTTTCGTTGGTTCTCTGATCACCACGTCAGAAGTGTCAAAGATCTTGTAGGAGTAGAAAAATCTTTGGTAGTGTTGCCTTTGTAGCTCTAGCTCCCCCGTACCAGCATCAGCAGAGAATGAATTCATATCTAGCCAGTCCCCTCTCCACCCCTCCCCGCTTTTTTTAAAGCACATCTTTCTCCCAATTTTATATGAAACCCAGAGAACTAAATGAACTCGTCAATGTATGAAAACACGCGCGCAAACACACACACACGCGCGCCCACACACACGCATGCACCCACCCACCCACAGCCATATAAACGCATGTATCCACACACTCGCACGCACCATCACACGCCCCCCCCCCCCCCCCCAGTTTATTTATTCAATCAGGCATTTGTCCGAATAAGTCCAGGGGGGGGGGGGGGGGGGTAAGCTCTGTATACATAAGTAAGTAAAAAGAGTTGTGTAAACATGAAGTGACCTGGACGTGAGGCAAGTAGTCAGTGTCATGACCTGGGGGTGACGGGTCACCTGTCCATAAGAGGCCCTGCCCTCTCTTATCTCCATCACTCCCATGCTATGGACATCTCATTTTTCGGCTGTGCAGGAGGTGTTTGTTAACGCACTAAGGGAATAGTTTAAACAGAGAGAGAGAGAGAGAGAGAGAGAGAGAGAGGAGAGAGAGAGAGAGGAGAGAGAGAGAGAGAAGAGAGAGAGATCTGGACCAGGCCGGTGCCCCTTCGTGAGAAGCTGCATGGACCTGTGGAGGCTCTACATAAGACCACCAGCTTCATTACCAGAGCTGGACTCCAAGTTTAACATTGGCGAACGACAAGAAGAAGAAGAAGCGCACATGTATATGTATAGAATACATATCAAAATCAAATCAATACAGATGCAATAGCACTCAGCAACTCCGCATAACGCACCAAGCTTCATTCCTCTGTTGCTCATGCATTCTCACACTGAATCCGACTGCTAAAGCCGCACAAAACGACAAGATTCAGAGCAGACATAGCTCGCAGCATTTTGTCACTAATGAGGACTTTAAATATCAGCGTCTTAAAGATGTCTTCCTTCCCGTAGTTATATAAAGCATTAGTAGTAAACCACGACAGATCTCTTCATGCTTTCGCATAGGGTACCGTAGGAGCACCAAAAATCAACAGCCTTGTAAAAAAAGAATACAGTAAATCCAATGTATCTTAATTAATCAAACACACACCACTGTTCACTTGAATATATAATACATGGGTGCAAAACTACAGTTAGCAAAACAACAGCAGTTCATCTGAATACGTCAAGAGACATGATCTCCCACTGTTTACGAAGCAAAATTCGACTCAAAATGTTTCGTTCCGCAAACTTCGAAACAATTTCTTCTGCAATGTGGAGCTGTTACTGCCACTAAAACCTACAATGATACAACAGTTGGAGTTACTGTTTTGAAATAGATTCTCAAATCTCAAAAAGAACAGTCCTTTCAAGGTCAGTGACACGTCGACATGATTAAACACGACCAACACGGTGATCGATCGGACGCTACACTTAAAGATCCCCGACCAACAAGCGTGGGAAGATGCATGGGTGTGGAAATTTTTTGATTGCGATATGATTCACTTCAGACACGTGTAGGAATGTCGGAGTCTCGGCTTCGGCCACAGAAGAGTGGGGGTGGGGGACAGGGACTGTGAGGGAGTGTGTGTGTGTGAGAGAGAGAGTGTGAGAGAGAGAGAGAGAGAGAGAGAGAGAGAGAGAGAGAGAGAGAGAGAGAGAGAGAGAGAGAGAGAGAGAGAGAGAGAGAGAATATATCGGTCAAAGCACCAATACAGTGATCCTGTATTAGATCTCCTATTGTTACATGTACTATCAAAGAGGACACGTGACAGATGGAGTGTAGGGGTGTGAAGTGGGGGTGGGGGCGGATGGGTATCCTTAGCGGATTATGACTTTATTCAGTTATTCTGCAGAAAAGACAAATGCTGGAGAAAAACCGTTCTTTTCTGCAGCATTTCTGCATAATGTCATCTTTCGCCGAAGCAGCGTTTTTTTCTGCAGCAAAACATTTTACTGCAGTAAAATTGAAATCAAGAATGCTGCACAGTAAAACGGTGCTGTTTCGTGATGTGGAGCAGTAGGTCGCACCTTGTCATCAGTTTGACAAATTGATTGAAATCACAGCGAACGCTATGTCGCAGCACAGGTGGTGTCGGATTAATTTTTGTGGGATCAAGTTCTACTAAAATCAATAATTGTGTTCCTGTAAAACCAAAAAGGAATTCTAATTTTCTTATTACCAATATTAAGGCAAATTCAAATGAATGAATGAATGATGATGATGATGATGTTGGTGATGATGATGTTGCTGATGATGATGGAGGAGATGCAAACTGCCGACCCACGACCCCCCGCCCACAGACACACCTACCGCCACCCCCCCCCCCCCACCCACATTCCAAGAACGACACACTCCAAAACCAGAAATGTTCATAAGATTGTAGTACAACTCAAAGAACACATACCAAAACGACGAATTCAAAATGCCATCGACCAGACTCTCGGACCAAAGACAAAAACATACTTACATTATGAGCAAACCGTAGCAGCTAGTACATATTCCACGGAAAATACTCAACAAGAAACATCCTCAGCTGCAAAACACTGTCAATGTCACTCACATCACTGTTCAGTACTTTACATCTCGGAAACCAACACTAATCCTTCAGGAGTCAGGATTCACTGCTGCAATTGTGTAAGTTTCGATGGCAGGCATCTTCTTCGTGATCGTTAGGCCTAAAAATAAAATAGGTGTGGTTACGGTAACCCGACCTACCCTATTTTTTGGGGCCGACCCTATAACTTTTTATTACATTTGTCACAAAAATACACAAAAAAACAAGTAAACGAGTGCAGAAAACGCAATGAAAGCGAAAGCGCCCGAGTCGCACACTTATTTCCCTGTCAAGTAGGTTTAATTTGTACACATTAGAAAAAAAAGTTAAAAAAAAAAAAGTGATTGCCTACCTTCCTACCCTATTTTTTTTAGGTATGTTACCGTAACCACACCTATTTTTTTTGTTTGGCCTTATCATCCAATTGTAAAGAAAGAAGATCAAATCTCTCACTGGCAGAACAATCAATAACTTGAACGAGTTCCACGTGCAAGGTCTACGCAAAACGCTTTATTTTCCCTGTGTGGACAGTGCTCGGCACTTCAGCCTTGTCAACACGGGCCTTCCTTGGGTTCTTCAAGAACAGATGGCACAGTTTATTGGCGCTGATCAATGAAGGTCCTAGCGATGAAACCTCAGTGATAAAAGAACACTTGTTTTACTGTCACTTGAAAGTTTGATCTCAGCGACCGTACATCTGTAATCATACCGCGTCTGCTGACTTTAGTTTGATTTGTCTTTGCATCCTCCGTTCAAATAACTTTACTTCGTTGTATCGACAGCACACCAAAGGCAAACACAGCACCTTAGTGTCTAGTCTGAGCAAACCCAGTAAACCTTTGCAGTGTTGTATTATGAAAAAGGCTCTGCGTTACACAAAAGACCTACCAAACGCCACAAAAAGAAATGATCCATCTGAGATGCTTTTCGGTACTGCTCGAAAAGCATCAATCTTCGGCACCAAAGACACGCCTAGACAGGCAGCAATGGCAAGGGTCCAAGTGGCTCAAAACACTGCGTGCGACAGAGGGATCGTACCAATCCGATATGTCTCTACGCAAGTCTCTGAAAGTAGCATCTCTCAACGCCGGGGTTAGCTAAGGCCAAAAAAAAAAATTGTCTGTTTCTGGTAACATGGCTAAAAAAAATAGAGTCGGTAGGTCGGGATTTTTTTTTTTTTTTTTTTTTTGTACCCCAAATGTAGACCAATAAAACTAACTTTAAAAATCGCGCAAAGAGACTGGATTCACTATACATAGAGACAAGACACTCAACACATTTACAAATCGTCAGCGGACTTTCGTTTTCACACGTTTTTGTTGTTCATTTTCTCACCCTGTCCTTTACCACCAAAAAAATAAATAAAAATTTTTGAGTTTGGAAAAAAAAAGTTTAGGGTCGGCGCCGAAATTTAGGGTCGGTCGGGTGACCAGAAACAGACAATTTTTTTTTGTTGGCCTAAACAAAAAAATCAAAGGCGCTCAGAAAAACATGTTGTTGAATCAGTCTTGCCATCTGTTAATTTCAGGGGCCGTGACTGATCACTTTGTGATAATCTTGATCCCCCACTGACACATCAGCAACCCATCATCTGCTGTTCAGACCTACTCGAGTCCAAATTAATCGATCTGGCAGCACATGATGTGTGGGCTAATATCATATAAAGGATAAGCCTCTTTGTGTGTGTGTGTGTTTGCGGCCAGTGTGTGTGTGTGTGTGTGAAGTAGGGATTGGATGGAGTTCACACTTCTGCACTGCTACTCTGACCACCACACTGCAAACTGCGTGTTGTGAAGTAACACAACAAATAAAATTAAAATAAATATCTAAATGTAAAAGCAAGTCATTTGATGCGATTAAAATGTATATGGTAGTGTTTCTTTTGCGCAAACATCGAATATACATGCTACTCCAGCACGCCCCTAGCCCATTACGGCATTAGAGCACCACCCTTTATGTTCAAACAAAACTCGGGGAGTCGACTGAGTCGCACTAAATAGATAGGCATTTGTACCTGGGCCCAAGATAGAGTTGTCTGTGTCAACTGAAGCGCCCAACGTGATGTGCCTGTACAATGAGCGGAACAGAAACCGAGATAGAACAGCGGGAGGGAGGAGGGGGAGGCAGAGGCCTGCGGGTGTGTGGCCGACCTTACTGTCCCTTGCCGTATCAGCCGCAGCAAATTGAACACCGACAGCAACACCCATCACACTAATCACTCATACAGCGCGAGGCAGAGAGAACGGTCATGTCTGGCAAAGCAAGGCAACATGTATTTATTTATTCTAAAACATTTAGTAAACGGTTTGAGTACAGATGAATTATCGAACCTCCCTTTTCAAGAACCCTCCCCCAATTTAAGACTCCTTCCCTTTAGGACCCTGGTTTTTTTTTTAACACCCCCTTGAAAATGTTTTACTCAGTTTGTTTGTTTGTCATTCTGTCGGCACTAAGATCTCCCCTGTTTATGGGTAAACATTGAGCTTAAATTTGATGTGTAAGTGGGGTACACACCGTCCTAACAAGAAAGCTATGCACACTCAAGTGCTCTTTAATGACTCAAAACCCATCGTTCTTATCCTTCAAGCAGATTCAGGGAATGATGAAGAATACGATTTGATCATTTTTCAATCTCTATTTGAAATTTAATTCGAATTTTGAGAATTTTAATAACCAAACTCAGTAATTAGTTTTTAAGCTTCCAAACTGAAATTCAATCCCATAGAGGGGTGGGAGGGAAGGACAGCTGTCAATAGCGGGTGGGAGGGGCAGGGGTACTTCACACAAATGTGCAGTTCAATCCCATGAGCCACTCTGAGGTGATGGTTGCCAGGAAATCGGAAGATACAACATGCAGGGTCAGGTCGATAAGGGGCAGATTGTACCTGCGCAGAGTCAGCGGCACAGATGACTGCCACTGCAGATTATCCCAGCCCGCTACACGTTTCGGGAAAAGAAAACAGGCCAAGTACTCGTCATAATCCCTATCGAAGCATCAATAATATGCAGTGCGTCATCTGTGCCGCTGACTCTGCACAGGTATAACCTGCCCTTAAGCACTGCCCAGTAACCAAGGACCCATGGAGAAGGAGTAGTGGAGAAGGGTCCTCACTGATGTTTTAAGGAGGGGATACAGCGGAACCCATGTTTTAAGCCCCCCCCCCCCCCCCCCCCCCCTCAAACCTTACTTTTCATGATTTTCTTGGTCGCAATATCTATAAATCAACCTCCATTGCAAGACTCCCTCCCTTTTAATTATATACGATACCAATGCATGAACAGCCTGGCGGTGACCTCACGATTCACTTTCTACTGCTGATGTGTTGAAGTAACCAAGACAAACTTCGTTCTCGAAATTCTTTGTCACTTCTTCGTTAGCCATGAAGTTTTCCGTGACGCCATTATGCATGCTTATAACGTCTATTCGAACTTTGTTTCACTTTTGACATCAGAGATTTCACTTCGAGAGAGAAGGTCAAAATGAGACGTCTTGACTATTTTAAATCAATATTGTATGTCAAGATGTGCTTTTTTCAGATTTTTGAGATCTTAAAATGGTGTTCCAATGCAGTGACAACAGCACCACAATATGCTATAACCCAGTGACATGTTTCCAACCACTGAACACCACCCCAGACACTGCAGATTCGTTAACACATCAGAAGGGTAGAGCTAGCTCTGTGCATGTACACATGTGTGTTTGTGTGTGATTACATGTGTGTGCCTGTTTGTGTGTGTGTGTGTTCGGGATGAGGCGAAGATTGGAAAGAGATGATTTCATCTATTAATTTTATAACTAACATATACACTCTAATACACCACACAGGAGTACCTGCACCTTTTTCACGCAAATAGACCACAGACTGGGAGGAGTGAGGTTTCGGGAGCCAGGGGGGGGGGGGGGGGGGGGGGGGGGGCCAATGAACGTGAATTCGCCTATAAGTATCACACCTTCCCCCTTTTACTTTCTCCCTCTATCCCACATAAATAAACTATAGCAGCAACATCAACTGTGTCAGTCTCACAATATTTTAGTTTTTATAACCATAACTTTTCCCCCAAGCCTTCTCCATCAAATATAGTAGCTCGAGACCTCAAAGTTGTTTGTGACCACTTGATCATTTGTATTACCAATATGAATAGCAGATGAAGTTTGAAAGCAAGGCAAATCTGACTATTACATTTCCACAAACTCATGCCTGAGTAGTCTCCCTTCAATCTGCCTGAGCATTTAGTGGGACTAAAATGCACTAATGCATCTTTATCAAACTTTGCATGACAGATCTTAACTTAAAAGATGTCTTCTACCATACGAAAAAGGTTTATAAAATTGGATCCACATGTACGGTCATACACATATGAGCGGAGTCAGCTTTGGGGATAACTGTCACATGTAAATCATGAGGAATAAAATCACAATGTACATAGATGGATATATTCTTCTTGATGAACAACAAAATGTTGAAAAATAAAAAAATAAACAGAAGAGAAAGGCAGAACAAGAGACTGACTGAGATTATTATCTGTTCCCTGTTTCTCAGAGGCGAGATATGCCGAGTGAGGATAGGATGTAGCATTTCATCAGGATAGCTTGCTTTGAGGAAGGCTAGGATTTGGCAAGAGTAGGCAAGTGGTCCAGTGGAGGTGCTTGCCATACAAAAAAACACGGTGGCGGCACAGCTACTAATCCCACTGGCTGTTCAACACAAGCGCAGACGACTTTCAGCATCAACCAATCGTGTTGATAATTCTTGTTTATCTAGCACAAAATCATTTCATATACCCTCACTGTCTTGCAAAGCAAGTGGCTAGCTGCAGGCAATTCTTGCCTATATATGTGTAAAACGGGCGTCAGGCGGAGCAAAACCAATGAGATTGAAAGGCTAAGTATGTTGTTGCAAGAAAACTTATATGGAAGGGAGAAAGACTAAAGAATTTGTAATATTCAAAATATGCAATTCTACTTGAACTGAGAAACACAAACAGTTAAACGTTTGTAACTATCATCTTGAACTCTCCAGTGCTTAAAGCCCTAAATCTTCTTCCTTTTCCAAAGTATGGTTTAAAGCGCAATGATATGCAAGGTAGGTAAGTTGCCTGTCACTGCACACTTGAATACACAGTGGCAAAAGACTATCAATCACATACCACTATATTTCATGTCGTCTGGAGATAATAGCCATGGTCAAACTGTTCAACCGCAAAAACAACTGGAGCACAACACACCACAAAACAGTTTTGATGCTTACATATGGATCGAAGAAGAAAAATAATGTGACCGCAAAGATGCCTGTCATTGGCTGCATCCTTGTTTTCGAGTTAAGCGGTTGCTGTGTGACTGATGCATCTTACAAACTTGATGTTTATTTTTCTTTTGTCAATCAAAACTCAGTGATTGTATCGTTTATAACAATGATTGGTTGTGGAAATGGAAGCTACCGTCTTCGAAAGTGGAACTTAACCTGGCCACAAGGTCCTCGTGTGAACCTTCCACGTTCTTTTTCCTTACACTCAAAAACGCTTTCAGTGCTTTGATTTTTGCTGGAAAGGCAAAACTGCATCTTTTGGAAAGAAATCACTCTCAGATCGCACATGTTTCTTGCACTTGGGTGTCCCGGAAAGATCACTCATTTGCTCGAAAAACCACCACGCATGTGCAAAGTCAGAATGGCCGCGGAACTGTTAGGTGGTGTATTCACCCTTCAAGGAACAAAAATGCTTATCGTAACTGAGTGTTAAAATAAAATTGTAGTGTACTTAGTCAATATATCGACCCGTTCTTCAACTTGCAATGAATTACATGCTCAAAAAATAATCTAATAAATAAATCCTTGTCTGTTTTTACTGCTTTTACAAATATAATAATATATACACAAAGAATTCGGATTCAGTCTTCTGGCTCCCTCATGTCTCGCCACAGCATCAGTATGTACATCACTGCAATGCTCACCATTTCATTTTCAGTCAAACTCATATGATTAAAATTAAGATCCTTAACATGGAAAATCAAAATCAAATAATCTAATAAATTCATATATATACGGAAATAAAGGTCTATGTGTTTGCTAGTATGATCATACATTTCAGTGCGAGCATCACGCATAGAAGAGACTAAAGAGTGCAGACGAATTTTGCCTAAGTTCATGTCAACTTTTTTTTATAGACATAAAAATGTAGCCTGGGGACAGATGTTAAAGTACAAAATAGAAAATACACATACCCCACACTCATGATGAATGGTCAATCTCTCATTTCCTTCCCAAAAAGCTCGTTTTGATGCCTTCGTCTGTCACTTCTCTCTACTTTCCTCCTTTTTCTCAAACTTGTTTTCCCCTCGGACAACCATTAGCGGAAGTGCAATGCCTGCTGGGTAATTCTTTGATCTCGCCAAGTCTCGTCACTCTTGAGGTATCTTTTGTCTGCCATTGAGGTTCTCACATCCTCCTGTTTACAATTTTTCTGGACAGTTTCCACATAAACAACAACGATTGATCCCAGTTACGGCGTCGATCTCAACCCAGGGCTAGTAATGGCAACGGCCACGTTGTCACCAGGCCCATCGGGATCAGGTATTTACGAAAAGAAACGTGTGGTAATGTGTCTCTTCTTCATTGTTGATGAATAGAAGTACTCTGTTGTCAGTGTGTGGTTGGTGGTTCTCTAACTCAAAGACAAAGTATGCACATGAATTAGTGTAATTTCTGTAAATCTGCTATCTTCACCTCAGCTCCAATAATTACGAAGGTTCAGAATTTTGGTCACATCACAAAGGTCAGTTTTCTGTGGTTATGGTTTTATTGCTTGTAGCTCTAATGCCAGTCAATGAGTAATGGTCTGTAAATGTTATAAAATGTTTGGTGGTTTGGTGTCCACTACTAGACCAGGCTTTTTTTGTCGGCCCGAGGGGAGCATATTGTCTCCTGTTTCATCTTTATCGACTGAGGCCTCCAAACAGGTTTGCCACTTTTGGTTATGTTGAACTTTAGCGTTGTAAATTCAGGAACGGTTTTTCTACTGCAATTTTATCAGCCTCCAAGTCTAATTTACTTTGCAGAACCGGCTCTTGTAAGCATAGTTTTACATTAACAAGTCTTACAGAATGAACTGTACAGATACCTTTCATTTATGTGGGTTTTAGAAGGATAAAACATCTGCACAGCTATTTTTGGAATGAAGGGAGACAACTCTGTCAATATTATGTATGCATTTTCTACACAGGGAGACAACCATGGCAGTCATTTTCCTTGATCAAATGACCAAATTACAATTATAATACTTAATTTTTGAGCTCAGTCCGTCAATTAATTTCACAATAAATATTCTTTGGTTTGACTTTGATTCAAAGAACTTGTTGCAACAATAAGTCAATAATGGCACTGGATTGTGACGTGAGCTCTGAATTTACAAGGCTAAAGTTCAACATTACCACCAGTACCACATTTTTGGGCGCCATCATTATGTTACTGTTAAGTGCATGGTAAACATAACAATAAGTCAGAGGAAGCAATGTTTTTTTAATTATCTAAAGATCCCTTAATATGCAGGTGTAAGGCCTCCTCTTTCATTCAGCCAGATGCGATATTTGTCATTTAATTTTAATGAAACAAATCTAAACTAAAACTTAAAGAAGGCAGGAGATGGACTATGGCCAGATTAATATTGTCCCTGAACCGCTCCAGTAATTCCTCATAAAGAATGATGCATTCCAGGTCACAGGGACATATGATATATATATATATATATATTAGATGATTACCCGCTTCGCCGGGTACCGGCTTCGCCGGAAAGAAGTAGAGCCAAATACCAGGCTGCGCCTGGGACCCAGCTGTGCCGGGTGTACGCCGGCTTCGCCGGCGCACGAAGGAAGGGAGATCTAAAAAGAGTAACGTGCAGTGACCTTCTTAAAATAGTAACGTAGTAACGGGAATATGGATTGACGCCACACGAAGGAAGGGAGATCTAAAAATAGTAACGTGCAGTGACCTTCTAAAAATAGTAACGTAGTAACGGGAATATGGATTGACGCCACACGAAGGAAGGGAGATAAACGCGCAAAACAAAACACTGGAGAAGATAAGGAAGAGTTACTGGGAATGGATATAGTGGATCTACAGAAAAACTAAAATCGGTTCAGCGCTGCGCGCTGAGAGCACGTGTTGAAATATCTCATCGATGAGGTTGTGTCCGGGGTGTAGCTGAATACGGTCTCCAAATTTCAAAAAGGTCGACCGAGAACTTTGGCCGTGCATCGCGGACACACACACACACACAAGTCGTATATATGTATAGGTTACAACACGAGTGGTTTTTTATATGGCTTGTATTTCAGTCAAGACCCAGCGGATGAATATCATCGGGAGACACGAGCCTCTGGCGAGTGGCTCTCGATTGATATTCCCGCTGGGTCTTGACTGAAATACAAGCCATATAAAAAACCACGAGTGTTGTAATCTGTATATCCCATTCTACCATCAAACACAAAGTGTAGACTACTAGCGGCACTGTTGCGATCTGTGCAGGGTAAAACTGTTGCCAGCGAGACTTAGCCCTTTTGCAACCTTAAACCAAGTGACCGTCGCTGAAAAAATAAAACGAATGAGTGCATCGATAAGTACGCGGTAACACTACTTTCAGACCATTTAAAAGCTTTAGGTAAAGGTTCATAAGTTGCAAGAAAGTAATGAAGTCGAATAGAAATTAATTTAGTTGAAGCGCACAATTCTTTTGTTTTGCGTTTCAGGTCGGCAGAACGGGCGAAACGGGTTTGGGACCCATTTGGCTTACTCGATTCAGAATTGATTCCACGTTGTTTTTCTCGAACGTGTGTAATTAGGCTTATTGACAGAGAAGCAAATCTTAGGGAACAAATATGTAGGTTTAGATTTAACCATTTGCTCCCTATTTGAAATGTATCTACGTGATAAACTGTTTTGCGAGTGTGTTTGCATGGATGAACTTAAACTGGTATGGGTGGGAAGAAAACGCGACCGACACGTCTGTCACCGCCGATTGATTGCATTTTGAAGGAATATGACTGGATTACGGAAAAATATGTGGACTTACTGCAGAGCCAGGCAAAAGAGTAGACTTGCTCGCAAAACACGTGAAACAGCCGATGTTTGATAGCTGAAGGCGCACACCAAAACACACTACCGACAGATTCTCAAAAGTCGTCTGCTAACGATGCAAGGGGAGGGTACTCGTGTTTTTGTTTTGGTTCGCTAGCATCTGGTTATCTTGTAAGTTGAATGTTCGTTTTTTTCGACCTGCATTGCTTTCATAATGAAAGAAACTTTTGCTTATTGCATCTCATACATCAGATCAGTTCTGAGATTCATTTTTGCGTGCAACTGATATGGTTTTCTGAGCCGTGCAATACGATTTTAGAACTTCATACAAATGTGTCACATTGTTCGGCGCGAGGTCAAAGGTCGGTAGGAAAGTAGTCCTTTGCCCAAATCGGAATCTGCACTATCATATATTTTTTGGAGTCTATGATCTATTTATTGAGCTATAAAAATACAACATATATACCCATACTGAAGTAACAGAGACAAAGAAGGGAGGTCATGGGATATAGATATATATATTCGGCCTTGTAAATTTTAAGTTTCATCCGAATAACTCATGAAAACGTGGAATGCGATTGTGTTTCTGACATGTATGCACATATTTGAACAGGAACGTATGACTTCTACTTTTTTTAAACCCAACACGTTTTATTTTACTTTGTACCTGAATTTTTTTCGTACTGCAAAAGTGACAGATAGTATTAGTAGATACTGCTCATTTCAGGCACCTATGTTTTAGAACGCCACGCATGCTTTTCTCCCAGTCTGAAATGATGCACAAAGTTGCCTTCTTATTTGGGAGTTTGGATAGTGTTTAGCATACATATTTTCCTTTTAACTTGTGTTTCAAACTGTTTGTTGTGCATATTATTACGATTTCAGAGCTTGATTAAAAATCGGAGTGGCTCGGGATCTGGCAGTCACCAGTATCTTACCAAAATAGACCTTCCTATTTTTCATCTATCTGTCATATTGCCTTCTTAGCTCAGTCGGTAGCGTAATGCGTTAGAGATCATGAGTTCGCAGATCTGAGCCTTGCCATTGCCGGCGTCTTTTTTAAAATTTTATCATTTACATTTTTAATTTTTTTTAATCTTTTTAACTTATTTCCCCCCTCTTAACATTCCTTACTTTTACTTTGCTCTATTCTTTGTTTCAAAGCATTTCGGTGATCGAACTGAGATTGCAACAACACAGCAGCTTATGAGTCACTCAGTGATTCAGCATTGCCCGGATCACTGAATTCGTGCGCGAACCAAGCACCGTGTATAACTGGTCTGGAGGCTAGACTGAAGCAGCATTAGTTAAAACAAAATGCAGTAAATAAATACTTAACATGGAAACAAAACAAAATCTCTGACACCTGCGAACGAACCGCATCTCTCGCTCATCAGTGACCGTGCTGTTGCCGAAATACACGTCTTTCTGAATCCAAAACTGATCATTATCAATCTTTCTCCACAGCTCTTTGAATTGAACAGCGATTAGATTTAGAAACTCCTACACAAACACAAAATCATGATTTACAGGGTGAGCAGCCATGTGACTCATGAGTGCCGGTTCCCGAGCCTGGGGGCTTGAGAACTGACTCGCCGGTGCTTGAGCCCCCAGGCTCAGGAACCGACTCGCCGGACCTCCAGCCACGACCATTATAAAATGACCATGAGCTGTCTGGGTATTTGATTGCATCAGGTCTTGGAAATTGTGAAAATGGAGAGATATTTAAAATTAAAGGTATTTTGAACACAGATGAGCGATAGCAAAGCGATTTCCTTCACTTTATTACTGACACTTGTTAATGTTAGTGACTCGATGTTCGAGTCAGTCAAGGCTTTCCTCCTTTAGTCGATGTGCTGATGGAAACAAATCTGACCGTCTTTGATGTTTTGGGTCTGTAGTATTTAGCAGTCAAAAGACCACTTTTCCTGGTTTCTCTGCAAAGGGTGCGAAAACATTTGTTCCCATTGCAAACTTGTGGGGAACAATCAGGCTACCATGAAGTGCTGAACGGAGTATGGACATCAGTGACAATCCAACATGGATGTAGCCTTGGCAGTATCTAATATTAAGCCACAGCCATTATCTGTTGACTATCAATGGAGTATTATGATCCAAATATGAAGCAGGTGCTATGCGGTTTGCATGATCAGATGTTACATGTATTAGCTCGTTTTAGACAGTTTGATTCAAATATAAATATTTTGGTGGTCATAACTTAAATTTAAAAAAATTCATGAAAAAATTAATTCTTCATTTTTATCTCTCTTTTTTCCCCTATAGTTTTAACACAGTAAGGCCAAAAACAAAAATAGGTGTGGTTACGGTAACATAGTCTAAAAAAATAGGGTAGGAAGGTAGGCAATCACTTTTTTTTTTTTGGTTACTTTTTTTTTCTAATGTGTACAAACTAATGTGTAAACCTACTTGACAGGGAAATAAGTGTGCGACTCGGGCGCTTTCGCTTTCATTGCATTTTCTGCACTCGTTTTCTTGTGTGTGTGTTTTTGTTGTTGTGGCAAATGTAATAAAAAGTTATAGGGTCGGCCCCTAAGAATAGGGTAGGTCGGGTTACGGTAACCACACCTTTTTTTTTTTTAGGCCTAATAAACAGGAAAAGATACATCTGTTGATTGGGATACAACGACATACAGAGACGTGTTTGCACTAAGTAGAGATGTGTAGTGAGAAATCTTTCCTGGTAAGAACCCACTTTTAAACTGTGACAAGGTGATATTAGATAATTTCACCAACAGAGAAGCATGGGATGAGGAAGATACACACAATATTAAATTTGCACAGGTAAAGTTGATATGTCGGTCGTGAAACTTCTGAGTTCTGACTCCTACTCAGTTTCTTTCTTCAAGTTCATTTTCAATTGTGTTGTACTTTATAACATAATTTGACAATTCAGTTTAATTAAAGTGCAGAATTAAATGTGTTGTACTTTTGGTAACTCCACTTTAATAAAACATTATTTCAATCAAACGGTACACAGTGAAGTAACTAATAATGATAATAACAACAGCTCGTAATTAGCACAAAGCACAGAAATCTGTGCTCCATGGTTTACACATTATTATTAATTAACTATGAATAGAAATAGATTGTAAAAAAAACAACCAAGGATTTTATTTTGGAAATTGGATTAGTAAATGCACTAAGCCAACACACACAGGCACATGAAATTAATCGTGGCAGGACCAGAATGTCTTAACTTGATTTTGAATGCACACACTTGTTTGTGTGTGGTGTGTGCCTGTGTGTTTTTTCTTAGCCCCACCTTCTTTTATTTTGACCCCACTGAGTCATTAGATGACTGATGTATGCTATGCAAAATTCCTCAGTGGTAATGGTATAGTTGGACAATATTCTGTAGCATTCCAGACCTAAGCCTCTCAATTCCAGTTTAATTGTATGATCATTTCATCAACCGCTTTACATTTTTATGTGTAAGACATGAAATGAGTTTCCTTTTTCCTTAGTTGTACATGTACATGTATACGTTCACCTTTTTCTTTTGGTCGGTTTTGGGAAAAAACGAGTAAGGGATACTTATAATTCAAAGAAGTACAATACATCCAGTACAACTATATTTTCTTGTATAAACCTAGTGCAAAATGTAAATCTGTATTAATCTTAATGGTTCAGCATGTGTAAAAAAATAAAGTAAAACACACACACTAATAATAATAATAATAATAATAATAATAAAACATTCTTCTACAGCGCTGTTCACCACCAAATGACAGTCTCATGGCGCTTTACATTGGACATTAAAATTCAACATTTTACATATATAAAAAGGTACCTCGTAAGAAATAAAATACAAGCATTAATAACTTACATTTCATAGACAACGACCACTTACATAAGATAATCTAGAAAAATGTTTTAAAAAGATGAAAAATACATAAGATAAGTAATAGACACATAGTTACACATAAAAAGTCTGACATCTAAATGACCACATGCACAGCAAAATACTTGTAAATTAAATCATGCTGTTACAATCATGGTTAAACTGCAATCGTTCTATGTACTCCTGTGCTAGTTCAACACCACAAGCTAGTACACATGTATCACCATCATCGAAACTTGGAAAGTGGTCCATTAACATCTGAATTGTAATGGCAAAGTCCCAGAATGTTATTCATATAATACATACCACAAAAGGCGAGTTGTATATGATAATCGAAATCATTTGCATTTCTTCTTATGTACATTTATGATTTGACCCTTGGCTTTTCTTTCAGTAATTTGTGTAAAAATGAGCGTTCCAGAAGTTGTTACTGAAGTGAAACATGGAATACATGTAAGAATGTGTGTATGAATCAATGTAGAGTAAACACAAAGTATTTTTTCTCGGGTTTAATGACAAAAAGCAGTTCTCCCGGGGAACCATGAGAAGTGTAATACTTCGTCAGGTTTACGCGGCTAAGTTTAGCCGTCACAGGGAAATACTTTTGATCTTTGAAAAGGAATGGGTGCAGATAAACGATATATTGCTTTCAAGCGCCTGTTGAAAAAATTTGCTCTTTGAGTGTGCTTGTGGCAGGGGAGGAAAAGAGAGAAAGCAAGTGTGTGGAGGAATCAATATTTCAGCCTCACGATGTCACGATTTATAGTCAATTATTTGTCGCTGCTGCAATTTGCTCTCTCAATTCTCGACATGTAAAGCTGTCATTTGACCACTCTACACTGCCATCTTCCTGTGATTAACACTTGATTAGAACTTATCTCTGTAAACGACACTTGGTTTTTTGCTTTGTCTTGGCCTGTCTTTTGGTGAACCTTGTCGTGAAGAGTTGCTGTAGCTTGTGTTTTTACTGTTGGTCTCTTAGTTATGGAGTCATAGGACGAGGAGATTATTTTCTTTCTGAAATTTCATTTCAAACAATTCTTTTTTTTTATAAATTAGAATTAATCGGGAGAAAAGAAAGAGTACCTAAATTGAGAAAAGTAGCATTTGCTGTGAGGAAATCAAGTGCAAAATGTTTTGGAATGCCAGTCATATGGGGATGGATTATTTCCAAGAAGGTAAGGCTGATCTCCATGTTCATTTTCTCGGGATTGATTTGAAATGTGTACTAAACGTCAATTAAGTCTTAATGAATGATTATTTCATCCTCTTTGGTATAAAATGTGGAGTTTTTTTTAATTATTTAGTCATTTCAGATCTGCGCTTGTGCAATACATTGTACTTTGTATTCCTGCATTTGTAAATTTGGTGTGTTAAATTGTGTCAATGGAAAACAACATTGGATGATAATTAGTAGGTAGAGGAGGCAGACGAAAGCATTCATTGTAGGTGGAAATATTATGTGGTGTTTTGGCTCGGCCTGGAAACTGAATATTCTTTTTACAGTGGAACCTCCCATTAAAGACCTCCAAAATCTGAGGTCTTATAAAGGAGGGATTCTTAAAATGAGGGTAATTTTACAGAGGTTAAGACCAGAAACTGAGAAAGTCTGAAAAAGCAAGGTCTTAAAAGGGAGGGATTCTTACATTCGGGGATCTTAGCAATGTGTTTCTGATTGAGCTGCTTTTTCCGGTACCCCCCTCCCCCCTGGGGACAAAATGTGTTGACAAAGGATGTTAATAGATCGGAAACACACTGTACAGTTATTCTGGTAAATCTGGATTTGATCTGCACAACATCCAACACCTTCAAACATCCTCTACATGTACTACGTAACAAGTATCACAACAGCGGTAGAATAAGCGTAACAGTCACGTCACATTCACATCAAGGATGTTATTAATATATACATGTATGCCTGGTCAAGATCTTGCAAAACACATTGTTTTGAAGAGGTTTTTGATAAATAAGTGAGTTCCTTATGCAAGACTCGGGTATTGGAGTACACTTAAGTCTGTAGATGTGAAATAAAGAAATTGATTGTCAAATAAAAAAAGATTAAAAAAATAATATTCACTAAAAAGTAAAAGAGACAGGTATGATATGGTTTTTTAATATCAACTGCAGTAGCAAAAAAAATACACAAACACCTTGTTTCAGAATCTCCAATGCTTGCTCACAGTCTATAACTCTAAGTGCTCAATTGACTTGAAACAGCTGCTTCACACTGTTATTTTAACCATTTGTGTTGTAGTCACTGGTGGATTTTTATTTAGCTAAAAGCAAAAGCAACTCTCTAAGTAGGGTACTGAGATTCCACTTAGCCTGGGTATGACTGTTAGAAAACTGATCCCTGGTTTCCTGAACTGGTCATGCCTTCATCCCTCAGTGCTGGTCAGTTCGCCATTAAAGGTACCATCCTTCTCGTGTAAGCGATTATAAAATTGCACCACCACAGATCTGTCCAGCCTGTTGTGTGTGATACAGGGACAATCTTCACCCTGGCTGGTAATTTGTGCAGAGTGGTTTTTTTTTATGAATTAAATTAATTTTGTAAATGACACCAATGTTAACTCCCGCAGTGGGGCACTGCGGTTATGAAATTAAAAGCCCCTCCTGTTTTTGGAACCGCAGGAGCTTTCTAGTTTGCTGTTAGGTAGATTTTTGGTTCCTCTTTCCTGTCATGCTCTCTTTTTCTTCATGAATTCTTTTCTTTTTTCTGCCTTCTTGCTCATTCACCTGTATTTTTTCCAAAAATCTCTTCTCTTGCCGCTTGTCTCGCGATTCATGTATAGTTTAATCTGTTAGTGTTCTGATGTAAGTCCAGCAGTAGATAGGTTAAGCCTATTTTAACATACTGGAAACTGGTAATCTTCCAGTAGGTATTAATTTAGTTTTACTAAAGCCTGCTGGGACACAAGTAATGGGTTAGTGCATTTGTAAACAGGAATCGCTTGACAAGTGGCCCCCTTCATCCCCCCCTTCCTCGTCCTGATATGGCTCTGCGTAGTCGGCTGGACGTTAAGCAACAAATAAACAAACAAACAAACAAACCAATGTTAACTTGTGAAATTAATTCAGAAAGGACTGCACAGGAAGCAGCCAGGCTGTGAATTTTTGGTGTGTGTCCAACTCCAATAGACCCTATCGGTATTTCATGCTCTCGTGATCTCTCGCACACTTCAGAGCATAGCAAAGCATGTGGTACGGTGATCTTGCACGAGCTGCACAAGCCAAGGTTCGAAGTTCTCGTGGTGTTCAAAGCGTAACAAAGAGCGTGTCTCGCGAGAGGTGCTCAGATACCGAAAAGGTCTATTAGAAGATGGCTCTTATCCCATGTACTGTAAAAGCTTGGGCAGATCTGTGGTGGTGCACATGATTGCTGACACAAGAAGGCTAGCACCTTTAAAACCACAGCAAGGCATGCTAAATACGTTACAGTCTTGTGGAACTTTGTCATTGTTTTCATCATTATTGTCACTGTTATTGTTATTATGCTGGGCAGGTTGGCAGTTGATGACTTTGTTCAGTTCTGGCCCCACCCCAGTAACCCCAGGCCTTTTCTTTCTAGTTAAGCACATCCACGGTTTACTGGCCTGCTGAAAATCAGAAGCTCTTGCATTTGAATGAGATGCATTAATACAACACGAAAAAATTATGACCCTGCTCTTTTCTTTTACAAATTGCAATCATTTGTGCTTTAACAATGAGATGTTTGCACAGAAAAACTAGGAAATACTGTACGAGGGAGAATGGCTTCAACAGTGTTGTCATATTGAGTTTAATGCTGATTAGTTTTCTTGGCTGGCAGGTGGCTCTGTAAAAATTAAACATGTGCTGGCTGTTTGCTGTGAAGTGCCACAGGCACCTGGAGTTGACTTAATCATAATGTACTCATGTTTGACTGCATGCAGACAGTCTGTATGGTGAACTTATTACTCATTTAGTGTCAGTTAATCAAGTTCTTAATGAAAAAGTTGGAAAAGTACATCTGGCAGGTTTTGTTCTGTATGATAAAATTCTGCGACAGGTCTTGGGAGATTTTTTGGAATGTTTTGTAATGTTTCTGTTATATCTTTGGTTGCAGGCACACCAGATGGAAAATCTAGGAAGCGGAAAACAGGGAGAGAGTAAGTTAAGTTTTAATTTCTTCTGCAGATTTTATTAACTTTCCACTTTAGCCATGATTATCATCTTTTGCTACAATTGTACTGAAATGCACATTTCACCACAAACTAGTTTTAGACAGTTTTGGATATAGACTAGTTGAGTAGTTCATACTAGTGGATTACATCATTTAAGCAAAAAGCTCTGGATTCAGTCAGCTAAAAATGGCATTTTGTTACATTCTTGTTGAAATGGAAATTATGCATGGATTAGCTTAGTCTCAACAAACTGATAATAAGCAAATTAAAAGTGAAAGAGTAGCCACATTAAATAAAAAGTTCAGCTGTGAAGACAGTGACTGTGTGCAAGACTGAGGGTGATTTTTTATTGCTACAGTCAAACCTGCCCTAGATGGTGACCATCTTGATAACGACCACCTGCCCATTACGACTACCCCAAAGGATCCTGATGAGTTTCTTTGGCATTTAATTCACATTTCCATAACCACCTGTCTGTAAGGACACCTTTTTGTTGGTACCTAGAGTGATTTTTCTACCGGCACGGTTGGCCTAGTGGTAAGGCGTCCGCCCCGTGATCGGGAGGTCGTGGGTTCGAACCCCGGCCGGGTCATACCTAAGACTTTAAAATTGGCAATCTAGTGGCTGCTCCGCCTGGCGTCTGGCATTATGGGGTTAGTGCTAGGACTGGTTGGTCCGGTGTCAGAATAATGTGACTGGGTGAGACATGAAGCCTGTGCTGCGACTTCTGTCTTGTGTGTGGCGCACGTTATATGTCAAAGCAGCACTGCCCTGATATGGCCCTTCGTCGTCGGCTGGGCGTTAAGCAAACAAACAAAAGTGATTTTTCTAGACAGGTTTGACTGTACCATTCTGCTGTTGTTGTCTCATGCCTGAAACCATCTGTTTTATTTACATTTTAAAGGTCTGACGATGAAGACAGCCAGGGAGGATCTTACGGACCCGGTAATGAGACAGCTGACAAAGAACGGTTTGCCAGGTGAGCAGCACTGGATTCTTATACTCTAAATCTGTGTATTTATACTCTGACTCTCCTATAGTACTTATTTTGCCCTGCAGAATGTGTAGATTACACTAGATCTAGCTTTACTCATTGCAGGCTAGGACAGATTACTCGGAACAGGGCAGCGCAGTTTTACAATCAAGACAAGAATTTTTAAAGAGATTGTTGTTTTGTTTTGTCACCTTTTCTGCTAGTTCTACTGTTATATTTTCACTTTTTGTCATCAGGGGGATGGAGTACACATGCCTTTAATAGAATATGTCATTCGTGACATATTTTCTCCTTTTTTTGTACGGTTCTATGAACTAGATACAGATTAAAACTAACATTTATTGTGATTCGCATAGTGGACAAGTAAACTTACACTGCACAGTGTATGTTTAAAAAAAAAAAGTCCTTTCAACTGATATGGCTATGCAGGACCGACTGTAAAACTCTGAGAGAATTAGGTCCGTAAAAGTGTAGGGAGTTTTGAAGTAGGGAGGCCATGAACAGACAATCTGAAAAATCCAGTTCTTAAAAGGAGTGAAGTCTTAACTGGGGGGGGGGGGGGGGGGGTATTCCACTGTATTGTGTTTTGTTATGATGCTATTTGTGTTACTAACTGCATGCCATGACTTACGTGGTGCTCGCCCTGTGCTATCTGTGTCTCACCAGTCAAGCGGCCTTGCTGTGTTACAGAGAGAGCCACTGCGAGATTGAGCGGCGCCGGCGTAACAAGATGACTGCCTACATCAACGAACTCTGCGACATGGTTCCGACCTGCAGCACTCTCGCCCGAAAACCCGACAAGCTGACCATTCTCAGAATGGCTGTCTCACACATGAAGAGTCTGCGAGGTAAGGAATTAATGTGTGTTTTTTGTGGGTAGGGAGAGTGGTTGCAAAAAGTGGCAAGCCGATCATTCTGAGAATAGTTGTGTTGCAAATGAAGAGTCTTCAAGCTAAGGGATAAACTGTATATGTGTGGGTAGAATGGGTAAAATAAATCCAATCTGATCAGTATGAAAATGGCTGTGTTGCACATGAAGAGTTTTTGAGGTAAGGGGTAAAACTAAAAGCCATCAGGCTGACGATCTTGATCATGTGGGTCTTTGTGTTGACAGTCTGTTTTTGTCTGTCTGTGTGTCCATCTGTCAAATCGGTATGTTTGTGTGTTTGGAATACATGGTTACTGTGCAAACTTTTTAAAGCGGGTATATGAATAGGACCAAGAATGAGTTGTCACTCTGGATAATAATGTGCTAGACAGATTTTCAAGAGTGCTGTCAGTGTCACATTCCTGTGATTGCTGGATACAGAGAACTTTGTGTTTTACCAAGTGCTTTGGATGAAGGCAGTTTAAACAAAAAAAGTGACAGCATCTACTTTAGGACAGGGTAGATCTTGTGTCAGCCTAATGGCTTTTATCCCTTACCTCAAAGACTCTTTGTGTGCAACACAGCCATTTTCAGAATGATCAGATGTGTTTTTTTCCACCAGTTCTACCCACACATACACACAGTTTGTTCTTTACCTTGCAGACTCTTCATATGCAACACAGCAATTCTCAAAATGGTTGGCTTGTCAGGTTTTCTAACCACTTCTCCTACCCACACAAAACACACACGATCCACCTTCACTGTTGAGTTTAGCATCTACTTGCATTTTCAGTAAAACAAAACAAAAAAATAAAACAAGTTTACATACTGAAACTTCGCGTGACGTCTAACCCTCTTACGCCATAATGTGACGTCTTCAAATGTTAAAGTTTCTACCACAGACGCACACACGCACAGACAAAGTTACGATCGCATAGGCTACACTTGTGTGAGCCAAAAACAAGTATCTTGCAAGCGAGTTTTGTCAACATTTATGGATGACTTCATTATTTGTACCATAAGTGTGTGTCTATCTGTCTGCTTAAAAGACCACTGGGTCGACATACTGTAAATGTAACGTTTTGTTTTGTTATAAATTAAACGTTCCAATTGATTGTGAGCATTTCTGTGAGAATACACCAAGGCAGCAAGATCCAACAAGAAATGACTATAGGTGTAAAATGATACTAATGAATGTTATTACATTTTGGAGTGTGTTTAGGTACAGGTAATACAAACAGCGATGGCACCTACAGACCCTCCTTCCTTACCGACCAGGAGCTGAAACATCTCATACTGGAGGTATGTATTTCTAAGGCTTTTCGTTTGCATAACTGCGTTGATTACTTGATACAGAATCTTCTTTTGCAACAACACTTGCCCGTCAAAACATTTGCTCTCTCTCTCTCTCTCTCTCTCTCTCTCTCTCTCTCTCTCTCTCTCTCTCTCTCTCTCTCTCTCTCTCTCTCTCTCTCTCTCTCTCTCTCTCTCTCTCTCTCTCTCTCTCTCTCTCTCTCTCTCTCTCTCTCTCTCTCTCTCTCTCTCTCTCGTTTTTTTGCTTTTTGTATACATTTTGTTTCCTTTTGTGACATAGGCAGAAGGCCTAGCTTATGACGGCTTACTAGTGCCAAAACCTAGGGTTACCATTACTGTTAATTACTAATTTTCAATTTTGCCTCGTTTTCGGTCACAGTAGTCGGACTTTCAGAGTCCGCACTGAGAAGCTACAACGTCCGTCAAACATCACTCTCACACAATTTCTGAAATATTTTTGAATAGAAGGCCTTATCGAGCAAGTTATCCGACGTGAAGATGCATGTCACAGTTTTCTGCAATAGCGCTTTCCTTTAATGTTGTTTTGGGTATCTTAGAAAAGAATAATCGACCCCGAAAACTTTCGAATCGAAGCTGCTTATAGCAGACAGACTTTTGATCGGCTGTGGTCTCACACTTTCACATATATTTTTCAATATAATTCCTTATTCGACAAGTTGTCGGGCAGACAGCTGTACCTCATATTTATTTCCACTAAAAGTACTACACTCATACATCTGCTTTGTAGTGTATTAGTGAAGGACAATCGATCCGAAAATGTTCGAATCGAGAGAGGAAAAACTGATGGCGTCTGGCCGGCCGTGTGCTGAAGGTCCGACCACTAGCAGATGGCTCTGTTCGCGGTCTAGACTCACACACTTTCACAAATATCTTTCGATAGAATTCGTTATTCAACACTTGAAGTTATCAGACAGACAGCTGTATGTCACGGTTATCTACACATGCGCTCAGCTCTTATTGTTAAATTGCATTGGATTAAAGAACTATGGACCAGAAAAGTATCGAATCGAAGGATGTTTTGCTCTGGCTGGTGTAACAGTCGCGCATGCGCATTGAACCTCCACAGTCACGAGGCACATGAAAATTAGTAATTAACGCGTGAAAATGACTAATTTTTAGTTTTGGCACTAGTAAGCCGTCAGGAGGCGAGCCAAAGCTAAAAATTAGACATTAACACTTGAAAATGAGTAATTATGATGTGAAAATGAGTAATTTTCACGTCATAATTGTAATTTTCTCGTGAAAATTAGTAACTTTCACGTGTTAATTACTAATTTTTAGTTTTGGCGCTAGTAAGCCGTCATACTAGCTCAATAAAACCTTCGTTTGTTTGCTCTCTCTCTCTCTCTCTCTCTCTCTCTCTCTCTCTCTCTCTCTCTCTCTCTCTCTCTCTCTCTCTCTCTCTCTCTCTCTCTCTCTCTCTCTCTCTCTCTCTCTCTCTTTCTTACACAGCACTTGGGGTTTTTTTTTTTTTCTTATCATCTCTCTCTTTCTTCAGACACACAAACACACACTAGGATGTTGACAGTTTCATGGTTGTGATGCAGCACAATAGAGACATGTTACATGATTCCCATTTTTTGACAAAAGGCGGGACAAAAGTAGTACATGTATCTTCATGATTTGATTTTTGTTGTTGCAGGCTGCTGATGGTTTCCTGTTTGTGGTTCAGTGCGACACCGGGCGCCTTATATACGTGTCAGACTCCATCACACCAGTGCTTAATCAGAGTCAGGTATCAATACATTGTTTACTTTGGTTGAGTGGTTGGGTTGATTGGCTGGTCTTAATTTCTCCTCTGTTATATGTAGTTTGTAGTTAATAGTATTGCAAGGCGCTTAGAACTATTGTTAGATTTACACTATGAAAATATACTTATTATTATTATTTATGGCCCAAATATTTTGGTAAGATGTCTGATTTAGTGGAATTGTGTTAGTTTTTCTGTTGTGACTGTAGTTGGCTTTTCTCTCTCACAAGGCATTAGTACTACGTGTTTGATATTTTGTGTAAGCTTGTGTCTTAGTGTCTTCTGACTTGCTTAAAAGGAGGGTTCCAGTGTAGACTCATGAGTGATGGCATTTTGTTTTCAGAATGACCTGTTCAGCACGACCTTGTATGACCTTGTTCACCAAGACGATGTGGAGAAAGTCAGAGACCAACTTTCTACCAGCGAGTCCCAGAACACAGGCCGTATCCTAGACCTCAAAAGTATGTGATCTTTTCATGCTCAAATTTTCATTAACTCTTATTTCACAGGCTGTTTGGCATAAGTAAAAGAAAATTAAACATTTAAGTCAAATACTAGTGAGCTTGCTGTGTAGATATCCATGGAGAGAGAACGAACGTACAAACTTTACTTTATAAGGATAAAGGTTTAAGGCACAGTGTCTCGTCTAACTAACAACCTGTCATCAAACAAGTATAAAACATTTAGTATTTAATATTCACAAAAGAATCAGAGAAAGCAAGAGACTCTGTATGTGTGTGTGTGTGTGTGTGTGTGTGTTTTCCAGATGGTCCGTGTGTCTGTTTTGGTGTGTATGGCATTAGCTGTTTTCACAATTTTTTCCTTAATCAGTGTGTTTTTTAACAATTTTTCCCCCCTTGTTTTCCAGCTGGTACAGTGAAGAAAGAGGGGCACCAGTGTAAGTATATGATCAGTACATGATTTTTTTTCAAGTTACCATTATATTATGTAGAAGATGAAGTCCCTCTGTTTTATTTTTTACTTGAATTTGCTATGCAATATAAATGTACATTGTTTGAGACATTCAAGCTTCTATAGCCGCATGTAACAGTTTCCTGCAATATAGCCATCATTGCAAAAAGACAGGTTAACCCACAAGATGCCATTCATCAGGTAGTTTCCTACCATCACACAATTCAGTGTTTGAAACAGTTCAGCATTCATTGATTATCCAGCCTCATCAGTGTCTGTAAGTTCTCCAGGTTCATGAAACCCATCTCTTCTCCTCCAGCCTCAATACGACTGTGCATGGGGTCTCGTCGGGGCTTTATCTGTCGCATGCGGATGGGGAACTCGCACCCGGACCCCATGACTGCCAACCACACGGTTCGAATCCGCCAGCGAAACACCCTGGGACCAGCGCCTGACGGAAACCACTACGCCGTAGTGCATGTTACAGGCTACATCAAGAACTGGCCTCCTGGTAACAAAGGTAGGACTGATGGTTATATGCTGTGTTGTTCCCAGACTGAGAGGGCAATAGGTTGGATCTGGACTGAAAATATGTATAGGTCCAAATGTACTGTCTATAAAAATTGTTCCAAGACACACACATGCACACAAGCATGCACACACATACACGTGCACACACACACACACGCACACGCACACATAAACAAATATGCACACACTCAAACACACACAATCCCTTAAAAAAATGTGTTTGTGTTTGTTTGATCAGAAAATTATGATCAGAACTTATTTTATGCACGCACACATGTATTTTAGCCAGAAATTGGATGCTGTGCAGCATAAAGTTCAAGGTCCAAAGTTATCAGGCAGTTTTTTACAGGATGATTATTTGTGCGACAGCTATTATTCAATTTAAGAAAAGCACAAAAGCGCATCCTGGTTGTGTGTTGATTGTGTTTTTGTTGTGTGTGTGTGTGTTTTGGGTGACGTGGATGAAATGCACCAGGTCATAAGATACACAATGTATATTCAGAGCAAGAGATCGAATAAAACATTTGATTAAGTTCCAAAATATATTTGTGAGTATGTACAGGTCCAAAAAATATTTGTGAGTAATAATTAAAACCAGTTAGACAGGCAAAACAGACGTAAGAAAAAGAAGTCAGTTCAGTGAGGACAACCAGTCCGGCTAAGGCGACTGACCGATTGACGATTTCATTTCTGTTATTTTTAAAATAAAACCCAGTAAAATACGGAATTTTCCGGTTGATGCAAACATTGGTTAAAACTGTCATTGCACTGTGCAGCCGGCGTCCAGCTGGAGCGTCAGGAGGGGGATGAGAACAGCAGCAGCTGTTGCCTGGTGGCCATCGGCCGCCTACAGGTCACCAACACCCCCAACTGCAGCGACCTCATGGGGCCCAACGCCACCTCCGAGTTCATCTCGCGACACAGCGTCGACGGAAAGTTTACCTTCGTTGACCAGAGGTCAGTGAAAAGAAGTTGATGTATGATGCTGTGATTATTGTGGCATGACCTGAGAAATGTGTTTTGTTCGTGTTGTGGTTTTGGTTCAGGGGAAACTGCCAGAGGGGTTTCTTTTATTTGACTTGAGATAATTGATTATGAATCAACGCATACAGTATGTGCCTTACTTTCCTAGTTTATTTGTAATCTTTTTGTTTAAGAGTGCTGTATTGAAGATCTTCCGCAATGTGTGTGATTCAGGGTGACGTCAGTGTTGGGGTACCAGCCCCAGGAGTTGCTGGGCAAAGTGGCCTTTGACTACTACCACCCGGAGGACCAGAACCACATGAAGGACACCTTTGACCAAGGTCAGTAGAGCCGCATCTGCCAATTCAATGTTTCATCTCAAAAGCTTTATTACCTTAGTCTCCCGATATAGCCCTGCATGAGGCTCATTGAACGAATCTCAAATGTTAAATCTTCTTTCAGTATGTGCCGTCTCTTTATGGGGCTAAATGCAAAAATACTCAAGGATGGTGGCAGTTGGGCCATATGATCTTGAAAAGTCTTGGGAAAAACAGATGGTGAGTTGTGTGCATGAAAAAGAGAGAGAGAGAGAGCAGCTCCTCGGGTTAGAGATTAAAGCGGTGCTGTTAACTGAGCTTTGAGTGGACAAACCTGGATGAACAGGTAACCGTAGCATGTATTTTCCTTCAATAATTGTTCACATGATGTTAAAGTTGCCTGAAAGCACTAAAAGATAGCGAAGACGTACATGACACAATGACATCTCTGTGTGTGCAGTGCTGAAGCTGAAGGGTCAAGTGATGTCCATCATGTATCGGTTCCGAGCGTCCAACCGAGACTGGGTGTGGCTGAGAACGTCTGCGTTTAGCTTTCAGAACCCCTACACTGATGAAGTGGAGTACATTGTCTGTACCAACACCTCCGCCAAGTTAGTTTTTTGCAGTCAAACCGCTCATTGTTAGTGTTCATTTGTTCTAACAGGCATGAGAATGTTCAGCAGGTTGTCAGATTTCCAGTACGTTCAAAGCTCCAGAGATCATTCTTGAAATCCCCAGGGGGAGGGGGCTTGTTTTTAAACTTTCCTACAAATTCATGAAATTATGCCTGCTGAACATTTGTGAAAGTTTGACAGTCTTGCTTATGAATGTATGTCTGTGTCTACGTGTTTGAACTGTGTGTGTAACCCGAGAGTCAGAGAGAGTAGTTTTTCATAATTCAGTGTAACTGTAAGCTCCTTTTATTTTCATTCATTCATAACATTGAAACAGGAAAATATTTTAGAACACAGCGTAAACATATGATCTGAACTGTTCACATGTACAATCATTTAGAAAACAGCATTAAAATATTTTCCAAAATGTTCACAGGTACAACCATTCAGAACACAGTGTTAACATATTTTCTGAACTGTTGACAGGAACTCCCAGCAGGGGCAAGTACCAGGCATGCCAGACCAGGCACCGGATGTAGTGCCCTCCCTTAGCTCGTACCCCAGTGCGGCCACGGCCCGGCCCATGCAGACATCTGATCATATGTCGCTGGGCGGCCACGCTGCAAAGAACGACTACCGTGACACGGCTGGCTACACCAGCGACCTCTACCACATGGGTAATCGCAGTCTTGCGCAAGACATGTACCCTGCCTACAATCAGACAGCCACTATCAAGTACCCGTCCCACACCAGCCCCTCGGCTATGGGTCTCAGTCAGCAGTCGCCGGCACCCGCCATGGCTTCTCTGGGTCTTCGACGCTCCCCTGCTGCCCAGACTTCAGCCCCCGCAGGATGGGGGCCGCAAGCTGGATATGTGCGTAATGATGAGAGTGTGGGGTGGCTGTGTTCCTAATGATGAGAGTGTTGGGTGGCTGTGTGCGTAATGATGTAAGTGTTGGGTGGCTGTGTGCGTAATGATGTGAGTGTTGGGTGGCTGTGTGCGTAATGATGTGAGTGTTGGGTGGCTGTATGCGTAATGATGTGAGTGTTGGGTGGCTGTGTGCGTAATGATGTGAGTGTTGGGTGGCTGTGTGCGTAATGATGTGAGTGTTGGGTGGCTGTGTGCGTAATGATGTGAGTGTTGGGTGGCTGTGTTCGTAGTGATGTGAGTGTTGGGTGGCTGTGTGCGTAATGATGTGAGTGTTGTGTGGCTGTGTGCGTAGTGATGTGAGTGTTGGGTGGCTGTGTGCGTAATGATGCGAGTGTTGGGTGGCTGTGTGCGTAATGATGTGAGTGTTGGGTGGCTGTGTGCGTAATGATGTGAGTGTTGGGTGGCTGTGTTCGTAGTGATGTGAGTGTTGGGTGGCTGTGTGCGTAATGATGCGAGTGTTGGGTGGCTGTGTGCGTAATGATGTGAGTGTTGGGTGGCTGTGTGCATAATGATGCGAGTGTTGGGTGGCTGTGTGCGTAATGATGAGTGTTGGGTGGCTGTGTGCGTAGTGATATGAGTGTTGGATGGCTGTGTGCGTAGTGATGTGAGTGTTGGGTGGCTGTGTGCGTAGTGATGTGAGTGTTGGGTGGCTGTGTGTGTAATGATGTGCGTGTTGGGTGGCTGTGTGCGTAATGATGCGAGTGTTGGGTGGCTGTGTGCGTAGTGATATGAGTTTTGATGAACAGTGAACATTTCTTGTCTTTTCAATAATTGTTCCTATCCATTGCAGGGAGGTGGTGAGTTTGGGGGGTCAACAGGCGGACATGGACACTACAGCCACATCAGCCCCAACACGTCTTCTCCTGGTCAGTTCACTCTGCTGGTGGATTTGGGTTTTTACTACAGTGTTTTGATTTGTCACAAGTTTATTCACAAACTAGCTCAATCTTTTCATAAAAGGAAGTAAGAGACATGAAGGAAATATGCGTTAGTCGAAAAATGTTCAGGTCATTTGATTTCCAGCAGTTGTTATGTATCTTAGTCCATTCGTGGCCCATTTGTTTTCCTTCAAGATTGTGAAAGCTGCCTGACCTACATTGAGGCCGAGACATTTTCAACCACAGTTTGTACATTCTGAGTAAAAACAATTTGCATATAACTACAAAGCTTTCATTTGATTATCACAGACTGTGAAGGTCACTAAGATTCGTTAACTTAACCCTAGCTTTTTTCAGAAGATGGCAAGTTACATACTTTACGAACGTGTACGTTGCAGGAGGGGCAGGGCTGTGGACCCAGTGGCAGCAAGGTCAAGGTGACGGGAGCGCCCAGCAGCAAGTTCAAGGTCAGCAGCAGACAGAAGAGTTCAGCGACATGTTTGGCATGCTGAGCCAACCGACGCAAGAGTTCAACGACCTTTCTGGCATGTTCAACAACTTCACTGAATAGCACGCCTACAAGCATGGCCATCCACGCATGGAAGAGAGTTTCAGATACTTGGATGCATGTTGGTCCTCTTGGCAGAATAGCACTTCATAACAGTATGGAGGTCAGGGCGGATGTGCAAGAAAAAATTACCAACTGGTTGGGAATCAGCCACTAAATAATCTGTTGAAATTGCAAACAAAATCAGAATTTTAACCAATGGGAATTTGTGGCTTATTTCCACCCAGTTGGTAACTTTCTCGTTTACATCGGCCCAGGTGTCACCTTCAGCCTGGCAGAGAGGCTAGCCTTGTTGTGCTAGTGCTTGTGAGTGCGTGTTTTCCCCTGCTGGTTCTTCAGGAGGTCTGGTTTAAGCGCTCACTGTGTGAATGAACAGCGAGAGATTAGTGACCGACACCAATATGATCTTGGGTTGTCTCTGCAAACAGCATTTTGTCTGGTTTCTCAGATTGTGTTGTTATTACACTTTTTAAAGACAAGCATTACATTCTTCACAGGAAATGAACAGTTTTTGATTGGTCTTATGTGTAGAAAGAGGTAGAGTTTGGACGAGAGTAAGAGATGAGATTTGAAAACAGTTTTTGTTTTAAACTGAATAAGTTTTTTGGTGTGTGAATCATTTTTGTGCAGTTTGTTCTGACTACAAAAAGTCACAAAAGCATGCAGAATTTGCTGCAGCGGTTGCTGACATTTGTGTCACTGTTAATGACAGAGATCTGGTTCAATTGACTGAATCACTATAATCCAGAAGTTTTGTTGATGCAGACATAATGAAGTAATCTTTCATTGTTTGATTTTCTTTTTGTTTATGATGTTTACATTTGGTTTGGTTTCTGGACGATGGGGGTGGGGGTAAGCAATATGTTTGTATAGTTTTCTGGTCAAGTGATTAGTGCAAGCTGATTTATGTATTGTGTGACGTTTCATGTTTAATCAGCGATTCATTATCTGTGAATTGATTGTTTGGTATGGCTTTGAAACCTCAGGTGGAGAAAATTATGGGAAAAATTAAGTAATCATTTAACTTAGAAATGAGTAAAATTCACTCTGCATTTTTGTGAATGTTGGTAAAATTTAAAAAATCGAGATATATGAGAGGTTGGAATCATGTATAATAATCCTTGTTATAGATATCTAGTCAAAACAGAGGCTTTTGATACATCCTGTTATTGCCATAATCTAACATCCCACAGGGGAACATTTGGTTTGATAAATTCAACACATTTTTCATGTTTTGCACAACTTGGTATATGCACATCATACTCACCTTTGCACTATATTTATATTGAAAAGGACATTGCAAAATAGTTACTATATTAGTGAATATAATGCATTCAAAAGATAGAGCGTGAGATTGTTTTACTGATTTAAGTATCAAGAGGGGGAAAAGCTATGCTGCTTAAAATTTGTTTTTGAGTAATAGATGTTTTTGTTTTTGATGGAAAATGTATAGTATTCAATTTAGAGGCTTCTGAAAGCAAAGTATAAAACAACTGCCTAATGTGAAATGTAGTGTACTACTAACTTTTAACACCACAGCACAGTTTGAACAAATGTATCCACCAAACTAAGCCTTTTGCATTACAGGGAACTAAATTTGCTTGTTTGAAAAGCAAAACAAAAAGAACCAAAAGTAGTCGTTTGAGATTTTATTCTGGTCATGTAAGTTTAAAAATCATGTGATTGTTTTTAGTGAATTTGTATAAAGTTTTGTAATTTCTGTTTATTTTAAAGACTTTTTTCCTTCTAGAGTACAAATAATTAGCGTTGGTGCCTTAGGTGTAATTGAAAACTTGTGAAAAAGTGACAGTGCTTCACTGTAGGTAACTTCGTTTTGCAAAGTATATGTACAACTTGTGTAAAAGAAATGTTTGCGTTGAAAGAGTTTGGAAGTGCCATTTTTGACAGTAGAAAATCAAGCTTTTTTTTTATACTTTTTTTTTTTTATATGTACTTAACATAAAAGATATGATTTCTTATGATTTTTTTTCTCTTGTTATTTTATGTGTAGTTTGTGTATCGTAATTTGAGAAAGTAAAGAAGGGAACAGGTATGTGTGTGTTTTTTAAGTGTGTGTGTGTGTGTGAGCTGTTACCTACACAACTTCTAAAATATAGGTGTGTTTTTATAGTGACTAGTATATTATCAGCAAATGAAACTCATGATAAAAAAGAGAGTCTTAAGTATCATTTGCAGAGGCACAGCTTTAATTAATTCCTTCATGTGATGTTGAAACTGAAACGTCTGACTGATTCTGCCGTTTTTGTGCAAAATGTTACCCACATAACGCGCACAGTTTCCGTTTTGTTCTGTACAAATGTCCATCATATAATTATTGTTTCATAATCTCTGTGTATTGTTGGGTGTGTGTTGTTTGTGTGGTTTTGTTTCTAATTCCAAATAAATACATCAGCAGCATATCAAAAAGTAAAGGGTACTGCACAAGAAGGGAAGATATTATGATTCTTGCAACCATGATTTTGAATTAGCTTTGATCTTTTTGGGAGTCACTTTTGTCTGGTTCCAGGGCATATCTTTTTGAAGTTCTGACACATTTTCTTGCAATATCCCTAAGTTTGAATGTAAGTGGAACCCCTGCTCATCGCTGAGCTTCAACCGAAAGAAATGAGTACTTGTTTTTAAGTCACAGGTTTTCTCCTCCTATTATTAAGTCAGGACAGGGAGATGGAGGGAAAGGTACAGGGGAACCCCCCTTTTAAGACCCCCCCCAATTTAAGACTCCCTCCTTTTGAAGACATGATTTTCTCAGTTTTTTAGAGGTACTAAAAGGCGAGTTCCTGTGTACATGAATTTAAAGAGGGGTGCACTCATTAAAAAGAAATTAACAACAATGTTAATGACTGACAAAAAAATGCTCAGATTCGGATCCTTCCAGTTTGGTTTTGGCTGTAATGATTTCTTTGACTACTCGGATCTGAAGATAGTACATGTAATACTTTCATGAGTGTATTTTATAAACCCTCACAGTTCAACCACCTCATGGATCAGAATTAAAAGCAGTGACATAGAATCAGATAAACTCCTGAATATATTGGTCACAACTCTTGAAGGCAACTATTTTCCATGGAAGACTTCAGTGTGTGAAGTGTAGTCTTAAGAAAGCATTCACAGATGTGTTGTCTTATCTCTCTTGTTTTGTGGTTTGTCAGTTTTTATTTGATGTGAAACAGTGTATTGTGATTCTGTGCATAAGGAGAAAGAAAAAAGTATGATTACATTGGTGGACTTGTGTGTAATGTAGGTGCACAGTATATATTGTAATGATATGGAATAAACATGAAGATAATGTAAAATGATGCCCACTTTCCTTACTGCTGTGTGTGTGTGTGTGTGTGTGTGTGTGTGTGATTCAGATTATATGTCCACTTTGATCCCAGATGGTCCCCTGGAGGCCGCTTTGGTGTCCCGAAGTGTGTGTGTGTGTGTGTATCTCTGTGTGTGTGTGTATGTGTGTGCAAGAGTGTGGTGCGTGCATGCGGACATGGCTGTGTGAGTGTGTGTGTGTGAGTGCATGTGTGTGTGTGTGTTTGGAGCAAATGGGAAGGGCGCTGGTCTTGTACAACGCTTATTTCTCGAGATAAGTGTTACATGACGAGGAATATATATAATAGCACGAAAACCCATCAAAAATAAACTACTGTTACGTTTGGCAGCAGTCGGGGAGGTATTTCTCTGGTAAGGGTTGGCCAAAATAGATCTGAGCAGTTCGGTTGAGGCGGTTGGAAAGCAGACTAGTGTCATCAGTCTCCCTGGGTTTCTTTCGTTACTTGAACAGACTACATTGATTGAAAATGAATCACTGGCAACATATAGGCCAAGTGATGTGTCTTACAAATCTTACACAAAGGAGGCAGAGCCGCTATTCAGCCGTCAATTACCAAACTGAACAGGTCTTCCAACCGTGACATCAAAACCCAGTCCAGCGCAGCAATCTGAACTGGCTTTGTTTGTTTGTTTTGCTTAACACCCAGCCGACCAAGAAGGGCCATATCAGGGCGGTGCTGCTTTGACATATAACGTGCGCCACACACAAGACAGAAGTCGCAGCACAGGCTTCATGTCTCACCCAGTCACATTATTCTGACACCGGACCAACCAGTCCTAGCACTAACCCCATAATGCCAGACGCCAGGCGGAGCAGCCACTAGATTGCCAATTTTAAAGTCTTAGGAATGACCCGGCCGGGGTTCTAACCCATGACCTCCCGATCACGGGGCGGACGCCTTCACCACTAGGCCAACAACTGGCACGTCACTCACAGCAATAATAAAGGGCAAAATACATCTACGCAGTCGCCACGACACAACATGCTGCGACTGATAGGTATCCTTGGCGGATGATGACATTATTCAGTTTTCCTGCAGTAAAAAAGTTTAACTGCAGTAAAACGTAAATGAAGATTACTGCAGTAAAACACGAACCCAGTTTTACTGCAGTAAAAACGTCTGCTTGGGCGAACGATGACATTATTCAGTTTTACTGCAGTAAAACTTTTTTTACAAAACTGAATAATTATTGTCATCATCCGCCCAAGCAGCTGATTTTACAAAATAATGTCTTACAAATGTCTTACTAAAACTGTTTACTGCAGTAAAGCCATAACCAGAACTAGAACCGTCAGAACCTGTTCCCCCTACGAATGATTTCTTCAGTCTGGTTTAGCCGCCAAGGATAGTTCTGGGTAACCTTGGACTCGTCTACGACCGTGACTAAAAGAGGGGGAACACACGCATTTCAATTGTACAACAAGCAAAACGTTTTACTGCAGTAAAAACGGATGATGACATTATTCAGTTTTACTGCAGTAAAATTGTTTTTACAAAACTGAATATTCAATTGTCATCATCCGGCCCATGCAGGTGATTTTACACATGTCTTACAAATGTCTTACTAAAACTGTTTACTGCAGTAAAAGTCATTTAAGTTTTACTGCAGTAATCATCATTTTAATGTTAATGTCATCATCCGCCCCAACAGTCGGTTTTACTGCAGTAAAAAAACAAGTCGCGTAAGGCGAAAATACAACATTTAGTCAAGATGTCGAACTCACAGAATGACTAACTGAACGCAATGCAATTTTTCAGCAAGACCGTATACTCGTAGCATCGTCAGTCCACCGCTCGTGGCAAAGGCAGTGAAATTGACAAGAAGAGCGGGGTAGTAGTTGCGCTGAGAAGGATAGCATGCTTTTCTGTACCTCTCTTCGTTTTAACTTTCTGAGCGTGTTTTTAATCCAAACATATCATATCTATATGTTTTTGGAATCAGGAACCGACAAGGAATAAGATGAAAGTAATTTTGAATTGATTTCGAAAATTTAATTTTGATCATAATTTTTATATTTTTAATTTTCAGAGCTTGTTTTTAATCCAAATATAACATATTTATATGTTTTTGGAATCAGAAAATGATGAAGAATAAGATGAACTTAAATTTGGATCGTTTTATAATTTTTTTTTATTACAATTTTCAGATTTTTAATGACCAAAGTCATTAATTAATTTTTAAGCCACCAAGCTGAAATGCAATACCGAAGTCCGGCCTTTGTCGAAGATTGCTTGGCCAAACTTTCAATCACTGAATTTGATTGAAAAATGAGGGTGTGACAGAGCCGCCTCAACTTTTACAAAAAGCCGGATATGACGTCATCAAAGTAATTTATCGAAAAAAATAAAAAAACTTTCCGGGGATCAGGAACTCTCGTGTAAAATTTCATAAAGATCGGTCCAGTAGTTTGGTCTGAATCGCTCTATACACACACGCACAGACACACAGACACACACACACACATACACCACGACCCTCGTCTCGATTCCCCCTCTATGTTAAAACATTTAGTCAAAACTTCACTAAATGTAAAAAGAGTAAAATATCGTTCAGTTTAAGTCACTGTTTCGACGGTCGAAAGTGAATCATGCCGTCAAAAAACGTAATTTTTAGGGAAGGCGTGGTCAAGAACCTTTGACGCCATACCCAAATATTGCTCACATCCAAGAAACACATTTTTTAAAAGCCAGATCTTCAAATACACAATCACGTTTCCCGAACTGAAGTTTCACTACTTCTAATGTGAGCGTTTTAAATATTTTCCAAGTCAAATATCTCATTTCAGTGAGATGGAAGCATTCGTTGTTGGACACACCCACACACACACACCCTCTACACACACACACACACACACACACACACACACACCCACACACACACACTGAAGCTTGCAGATGTCAAAGTTGTCACCATATATCTGCAGGTCGTCCCTTTGGCCACACGTATCTAAGCAAATGACAAATACTTCAAGATCAAGCTGTACGTACTGCCACAACCTCATACACATTGTACAACTTGAGTGACAAAGAAGTTTCTTGCTACTTTGGGGATGAGTCAAAAGAAGAAATCAAATGCAACCACTTCACACCTTGTATTGTAGTCTAACTTGAGTCAAAAGTGGATGAAACAACCTACACAATCAGTATCTACAATGACGGCTGTGGGTACATGAACCGCATGTGATCTTGAGACACGCCCTTCACTTTGCAGTCGGTCAAGGAAAAGTTGTTCTCCCAACGTTTCTTGAGATTGGTCATAGCTCAAGCTGGATGAATATAAATATCGAATACAAACTGAGGAAGAAGCAAATTGCCTGGCCAACCGAATACGTTGAAGTCATCACCTCTGCAAGAAAAAGGCAACCTTACAAAGTTGCCCAGGTAGACTACACATTCTTCAAGGACTTTCTTGATCTCATATACTTCTGGGGATCCACAAGTGGTGGATATCCGTAGTCTGAAGCACCTGCCTGACAGTACCCGTCGCTACAAGCTCATATATTCTGATGAGTGGCAGACTTTTCCACACAGAAGAAGGAGAGTACATGGTGAGCTCGGTATCATCGCCCAGCTATACAAAGCACGGCTGCCCATCAAAGCCACAAAGTGGCACCACCTTCAGCAACTCAAGGAGGTTCTTCCAGTAGACTAGCTACCACCACTATTATGAAGGCCTACCCCATGGTCGTTAAGCTCTGCATTCCCATGACTCGGTGGTCATCCTGCATAACTACTAGCTGTTCGAGGAACTTTAGAAGACACTAGCTCTCAAACTAACATATCTCATTGTTTTCAAGGAAAACCCTGTTTTCTGTGCATACAAAATGGCTCTATTTTAATGTGTATGCTTCCACGAAAGCAACGTTTTTGATTTATTTATCAGCTTCAGTTTACACCTGTTTTTGTGTGAATTAAAAACAAAGGTTACCAGGAGACTGTAATGATCTTTTACACAAGAATGAGATTAAATTGGTTTGTACCATCATAACAGAAAAGACGATTGTGATAAAAGGACGAGTTTGCGTTTTCTGTGTTCTCCAAACATTGTTTTTGTCGTTTTTGTGCTTTGTTTATCTTACAAAAACTTGTAAGCCTTCACGTTTGGCGGGTTTTTTTAAAAAGAAAAACTCGTATCTTGCAATTTTGTTGAATATTGTGCGTTTTAATTGTGAGCAACACTATTTGATTACACACAGTACCTTGTTTGTGTTTCTTGATCCTGTGCAGAAAAACATAGCTTATTTTCTCAAAACGCTAAAAATCGAGTTACGTGTTTTCAATCGTACAAGGACGACGTAAGCTTGCCTACTTGATAACGGAAATAGCCCGCGTGGTAACGAACGACATGAACTTGAACAAAACAACAACGACAAGAACAACAAGAAGCACAATAACAAGAACAATAGCTGACGTAACTCGTCTTGTTGTATACATACACAACAGACAATCGCAAATTCAGCTACAGTTGTTGTGATGTACAGGGTGACCCAAAAACAATGGCACCCACAAAAATGCTAATAACTTCTACATATGTTGACCAAATTGCTTTATGTTTTGGTGTACATTAACTTCAGCCTATGCATGGGCTTTTCACAAATTGGCAATGTTGTAGATTAAATGGTCTGACTTTTGTGCGATTTTAACCTAGTTTCCAAATTCGGGGGTCGACTCAACAGAATGAGGTTTGACATTAAGCGGAAGCCATACTTACCTAATTTAAATCCTTCAGATTTTCACCTTTTTGATTATTTAAAATGTCTGAGTATACAAAAACACCCCCTTAACCCCCCAGATAATCATTGACCTGAAGAAAGAAGGTTACAGCTAGGTTCAAGGTAATCCCTAGACATGAAAGCGTTGGTGGCATTGGCAATTTTGGAGGTGTAATTTGGAACACATTTTGGAAAGAAGGTAAAAGTCGCACCATTTAACCTACAGACTGGAAATTTTGTAGAATGTTCGAGAACAAACAGAAGTTCATGCACACGAACTATGGAGATATTCGCTAAATTCAAATGACCCTCTGTTGTCACGTAAAGTTACACTTGCGCACAAAATTCATCAATGACATGAACGCATTCCCCCATGAAAAATGCCCTGATCCGGTCTGTAATTGCTGTATTAAAGTCACTGACTGTCTAATGTTAGTTATGGTATACTAGGTCATTCGAATAAACCCAGAAGTAACAATCTGGAGGGCTTAAAGCGGGTTAGTTTGGCCTCCGCTCAATTTCGAACCTCGTACTGTTGAGTCGATCCCCGAAATTGGACACTTTTTTTTGAAAAGGTAAACAAAAGTCAGACCAATTAATCTACACAATTGCAACTTTGTGCAATGGTCAAGCAAAAGCTGAAATTAATGTACACGAAATATGACGCTATTCGGTCATTAGAGGTAGAAGTTATTAGCATTTTTGTGAGTGGCACTTTTATTGGGTCACCCTGTTTTTTTCCATATCATTCTCAATCTGAGGTCGGGAATAAGAAGCTCTTGGAAGATTTGAGATGATCACAAGTGTTTATTTTAGATACGAATGTCAACGCATATTAAACAACAAAGCCGCCTTCCCTAGGAAGCGTGCTGGTCAGTCTACAGAGGATACCCGGGAGGTACCCTCTTTCCCGGGGTGTTGTGGTTCACATACATGCTGATTCTTCTAGGAACTGTATAGCTTCCACTCCGTCTGTTTCAGTGTTTGCTTGTCTGTCTGTGTGTCTGTCTGTCTGTGTTTCTGTCTGTGTGTTTGTTTGTTTGTTTGTTTGTTTGTGTGATTGTTTGACCGCATTTGGATCTCTGATGTTTACGGGTCGATTGAGCTGTTTCAAATGTGTATGTGTCTAATTCCAGTAACAGTGACCATTATTCTTTTTTCTGTTCAGTAGGCTATATCTACGCCCGCCTAAATCAGGACCAAAAATCCATGGTACAATTGAATATAGAAGTTTTAGACATGACTTAGTTGATCAGTGTGTATATATTTTTTCGTGATCATAGTATAAAGCTCAATTTCATAGCGTTTTTGATTTCAGTGTTACAGATGACGCTTATAAGGGAAGGAGCTGCCTTAAAATACAATGTTTTTCTCTCATTTGACCACGTGACGGCATTCACGAAACAGTGTTAAAGTCTGGTGTGCATTTGCTTCAATATATGTACAATAATAGTATATGATCAAAAACAAATTTGCTTTTAGATTGACTTTGTAAAAATTATTAAATAAAAAATAAGCAAAGCGATGAATCGATATATGTTAGTTCACGTATGACAAGATAATTTCAAAACTATTCATCAAAATGATTTCAACGTTTGCAGAAATGTTTTTTTTTAGATCTTTTGTTCGAAACGCTAAGCTCTAGGGTTTAACGTTAAAGAGATACACATTTTTCCAGTTTTCATAAATTTTATACCCACAAAGTCAACATTTGTATCACTTTAACTTTTTTCCTAGAGCTTAGCCTTTCGAACAAAAGATCTATAGTTGAATAGTACATGTATGTGTATGCGGCTAGTTTTTGTTTGATTGCTTGTTTGTTCCCTTTTTAATGTGTAAATACATTACAATACAATACGCGTATAATTACAAGAATAGTGATGACCTATCAGCAGAAAAGATAAGGGATAGCAAAAATACGTCACAAAAATTAAGTTGTTCTGTGGTTGGTTGATTGGTGTTAGATTTTGTTTTTGTTTTTGTTTGGTTGGTTAATAGGTGTTAGCTTTTGTTTTTGTTTTTGTTTGGTTGGTTAATTGGTGTTAGGCAAGTTTTGTTTTTGTTTGGTTGGTTAATTGGTGTTGGGTTTTGTTTTTGTTTTTGTTTGGTTGGTTAATTGGTGTTAGGTTTTGTTTTTGTTTGGTTGGTTGATTGGTGTTAGGTTTTGTTTTTGTTTGGTTGGTTGATTGGTGTTAGGTTTTGTTTTTGTTTGGTTGGTTGATTGGTGTTAGGTTTTGTTTTTGTTTGGTTGGTTGATTGGTGTTAGGTTTTGTTTTTGTTTGGTTGGTTGATTGGTGTTAGGTTTTGTTTTTGTTTGGTTGGTTGATTGGTGTTAGGTTTTGTTTTTGTTTGGTTGGTTGATTGGTGTTAGGTTTTGTTTTTGTTTGGTTGGTTGATTGGTGTTAGGTTTTGTTTTTGTTTGGTTGGTTGATTGGTGTTAGGTTTTGTTTTTGTTTGGTTGGTTGATTGGTGTTAGGTTTTGTTTTTGTTTGGTTGGTTGATTGGTGTTAGGTTTTGTTTTTGTTTGGTTGGTTGATTGGTGTTAGGTTTTGTTTTTGTTTGGTTGGTTGATTGGTGTTAGGTTTTGTTTTTGTTTGGTTGGTTGATTGGTGTTAGGTTTTGTTTTTGTTTGGTTGGTTGATTGGTGTTAGGTTTTGTTTTTGTTTGGTTGGTTGATTGGTGTTAGGTTTTGTTTTTGTTTGGTTGGTTGATTGGTGTTAGGTTTTGTTTTTGTTTGGTTGGTTGATTGGTGTTAGGTTTTGTTTTTGTTTGGTTGGTTGATTGGTGTTAGGTTTTGTTTTTGTTTGGTTGGTTGATTGGTGTTAGGTTTTGTTTTTGTTTGGTTGGTTGATTGGTGTTAGGTTTTGTTTTTGTTTGGTTGGTTGATTGGTGTTAGGTTTTGTTTTTGTTTGGTTGGTTGATTGGTGTTAGGTTTTGTTTTTGTTTGGTTGGTTGATTGGTGTTAGGTTTTGTTTTTGTTTGGTTGGTTGATTGGTGTTAGGTTTTGTTTTTGTTTGGTTGGTTGATTGGTGTTAGGTTTTGTTTTTGTTTGGTTGGTTGATTGGTGTTAGGTTTTGTTTTTGTTTGGTTGGTTGATTGGTGTTAGGTTTTGTTTTTGTTTGGTTGGTTGATTGGTGTTAGGTTTTGTTTTTGTTTGGTTGGTTGATTGGTGTTAGGTTTTGTTTTTGTTTGGTTGGTTGATTGGTGTTAGGTTTTGTTTTTGTTTGGTTGGTTGATTGGTGTTAGGTTTTGTTTTTGTTTGGTTGGTTGATTGGTGTTAGGTTTTGTTTTTGTTTGGTTGGTTGATTGGTGTTAGGTTTTGTTTTTGTTTGGTTGGTTGATTGGTGTTAGGTTTTGTTTTTGTTTGGTTGGTTGATTGGTGTTAGGTTTTGTTTTTGTTTGGTTGGTTGATTGGTGTTAGGTTTTGTTTTTGTTTGGTTGGTTAATTGGTGTTAGGTTTTGTTTTTGTTTTTGTTTGGTTGGTTAATTGGTGTTAGGTTTTGTTTTTGTTTTTGTTTGGTTGGTTAATTGGTGTTAGGCAAGTTTTGTTTTTGTTTGGTTGGTTAATTGGTGTTAGGTTTTGTTATTGTTTTTGTTTGGTTGGTTAATTGGTGTTAGGCAAGTTTTGTTTTTGTTTGGTTGGTTAATTGGTGTTAGGCAAGTTTTGTTTTTGTTTGGTTGGTTAATTGGTGTTAGGTTTTGTTTTTGTTTGGTTGGTTAATTGGTGTTAGGTTTTGTTTTTGTTTTTGTTTGGTTGGTTAATTGGTGTTAGGCAAGTTTTGTTTTTGTTTGGTTGGTTAATTGGTGTTAGGCAAGTTTTGTTTTTGTTTGGTTGGTTAATTGGTGTTAGGCAAGTTTTGTTTTTGTTTGGTTGGTTAATTGGTGTTGGGTTTTGTTTTTGTTTGGTTGGTTGATTGATTCGTTTTAGGTGTTGTTGGATTGTTTGTTTTGTTCTGGGATTGATGTTTATTTTCTGTACGTGTCATAGCTTTGCAAATTACATAACAGATTCCCGTAGCCCATGGCAACCGTGGCTACCATGGTTGTACTTCTCTCTCGCTTTTGTAACAGTAAACCAGGTGATCAGTCTGTGTGGGCTTTCGGCGTCTGCCTACTGATGCTAGCACCTGTCGAGTCGCCGCAAATGAAGTTACACTGTTTCCTAACGACATCCCCGTACCACCTCGTCCATCGCCTTGCCAACCGACCGTGCAACTCCAACTGACTGTGATCACAGCGTGTGACGGCGACTTCCTGTTCCGACACAAAATAGAAAGAAGCCTTCAGAAACCCGCGAGTAACACGGTGAATAAGCATTGCGTTGTGCAAGCTGTTGTTAACACACAAAATAAATTATGCTCCCGACCACACACATTGTACTATCATCGACTTTACAAACGAGCAAGCAAAGAAACAACAACAACAACAACAACAACAACAACAACAACAACACACACACACACACACACACACACACACACACAAAACACAGCAACCCACAAGCAAATAAACAAACAATTAAACCAGCAAACAAACAAACAAACTTGACAAACAAACACACAAACGAACGAAAGAGGGAACCTTCCACCAACCAATCTACAAAAAAAGCAAAAGCTAATTAAGAATCGACATAATCGATCAATAACTTTAAAAAAAACCATCCACAAATAAACACAGATTTTAAACGGAGATTAAATACCTTAGAAACAACACACACACACACACAGACACACACACACACAGACACACACACACACACACACACACATAAACCGGGCCGATTTTATTCAATTTAGACCACATTTTAAGAGAAAACATAACATATTATCCACATGTTTTTGATAAAAGATGTAATGCAATTATGTTTGAATCTGTTATTGAAATTTTGATTTTGATAAGAAGTTCCAGAAATCTAATCAACAAACTTATTAGTTATTGATGAGGTCATCACAGTACGACCTCAAGTAACACATTTTTTTTCCTCCAGACATGACGTCATTAAAGACATTTATAAAAACAACAACACATTTGCCGATTTGGGGATGCGGCCTTCTGGAAGAATCCACGTGTACAAGTTTCATGAAGATACAATGGTTTTCTGGGAATGCTGGTCTCCGCGAGACATGCAAATATGAGACTCAATAGACGATCAGTTTTCAGAAATAACTCTGTTGATTCTGCATGGGTTTTGAAGAGTGAGTACCCTTGCATTTTTGCAGACAAACATCGCCATGTAATGTGCTTCCTGTACACCGTGTTTGAGACACGCCCTCTTGCTTAGTGACGCTGATGGGGTCTATGTCGACCAAAAGAGTGGGATTCTCTGTAGGTGGAGTTCCTGGAGGTAGCAGACGATCGCGAGCGGCTGCCGGAAAGCGCCGCGAGACACAACAACCGCTTGAGCACCTGCGTTTGAAGTGAGCTACCGTTATTTGGCTGGAGCCGGAGTGGTTGATGTCCCTGCTGTATACAGGGAACCCCACAGGGTGGAGTTTTTCAATAAAACTTGCAAACCATACTCGAATTTCTAAGAAATATCAAAAAAGATTGAAAAACATCAAATTCTACCGATGTTGCCAAGCATCACGTGACTTTCAGCGATATCATCGACACGCTACAGGAACTAAATCCTGTGGTATTCCCTGTTTACAGGGAATCCCTCTCCAGGAACTCCACCTACAGGGAATCCCACTTTTTTGGTCGACATAGACCCCATCAGCCTTAGGTGACTGGCATAATTGTAATGAATGTCCCGTGGGGAAACTTGAAGTATTACGTAGATGCAGAAGTTTTATTTGTGAGTTCATTTATTTCTTTGCAAATGTTCTTTGGATTTAGTTTTGAAGAAGCAAGGTCTTACCTCCTGTAATATTATTTGAATATAATTAAACCTAACTCGTTTACAAATATGCCTTCTTTGAGGGACAAAAAAGCACACACCGGCACACAAAAACAAAACAAAAAAACCCCACTTGTTTACAGTGGACAAACAAGAGACACAGTTTAAACTATAAAAAAAAAAAGAAGAAGCAAAATCAAAGACACTGCACTCGCTTGACAATTTTCTTTTTCATCAGTGCTCGTTTCAAGTAAAGGGAAACAACCTTGCAAAAACAAATAAACTGCACAACCCTTGCACAGTAATGTGCCCTTTGGGTGACGTACCTTATTTCCGGTAAGGGTTTAGCGGGGTCAGCCAAATTTCGGGGTCATAGCGGAGGTGGCCAAGTTGACAATCCCATTTACATTGGTTGGGAGGGGAGAGGAATAATTTTGACAGGGGGGCTGTGGGCGGAGAAATAGGCTTAGAAAGGTTGCGCCGCGCTAGGATGGGCATGTGCTGTGGAGCATGCAGCCTCCACTTTCACAGATTCACTGAGATTGGCAGTGTCCGTGGACTGTAGCGTAGCTGACACAGCTTCGTCAAAGGGGTAGCAGACGATCGCGAGCGGCTGCCGGAAAGCGCCGCGAGACACAACAACCGCTTGAGCACCTGCGTTTGAAGTGAGCTACCGTTATTTGGCTGGAGCCGGAGTGGTTGATGTTACTTATGAAGACTGTGTGCACTGTTTACCAACTTGGACATGACGACCCGACGGCCCGGAGTTTTGTACACGAGTGGGGGTTATTCAGGTAAGGGTCTTTGCATATCATTACCCACGTCTGCCTCGATTCAACCTTGGACAGTCGATATTTTGTTGTCTGACACAATGATGTGTGAGCCGCCTGGAGTGTGTGAATAATGCACGGTGCTTGTTGCCTTACTGTAGACTCCTGCTATCGCGGTTTGTAGAGAGCTCAGTTTTAATTGATACCTCTTTTATCTGACACTTCTGGACAGAAGAATTGTCTAAATTTCTCTGACTGAGTCACGATCGACACCCAACATACACTCCAAGTCCAAATGATGTGGATTTTGACTATATATATTAGAGCTGTGGGGCCTAACTACATTTTGCCTTTGTTTGTTCTGTGTGTATCACTGTGTGTGTGTGTGTGTGTGTGTGTGTGTGTATGTTGTACTTGTAGAAGGTGAATCCACTGACTAATAAAAGTAATATACTTATTTTAAAAAGCAGGTAAGACTGTTCATTAGCTGAGTTTGTTTTTGACAGTTATTAGTAGTGTAATTCCTCATCTTGATGTGTGACTGAGTTATCTTTGATGATTCTATCAGAAAAAGTTACTGCTCAGCTTCATGAGGACATTACCAACAGACAGCCATGCATGCATGCAGTCAACCCAACAAAAATCTGAAACTGATTGTTTATAAATATTGTATTATTAATGTAAGTGTATCCAGTTAAGAACAATGATTACATGGCTAACAGGGGTGTGTGGGGATATTAGGGTCCTGGACATTTAAATCAAATCAGGAGGATGGAAGAGAGCGATGGAGTTATGTATATGTTGGCCTGTTTTGTTTCTGAAACAAAGATTGTTTCTGTTTGTTTGTTTTCTAGTGATAATCATAACACTCCTACATTAGTTATTTAGTACACGTGTATTCACACACAAGCACATATAGTGACACACACACACACACACACACACACACACACACACACACACACACACACACACACACACACACATATATATTTATAAGAGAGAGAAATAAAAATCACACTGAAACTTTGTCTTGTAGAAATAATAGTAGAATGTAACTGCAGTCACTCAATCTTTGGTAGAATCTAGCATTCACATTGACAACAACAGCTACAGTTGCCAACATGAACAGTGGTTTCCATACCAGGTGTTTTACGATGTGGTAGAGAGGTGAGTGGCTGTTTTTGTACAGGACAGGCAATCCCACTTATGGCTTATAGGGGTATAGATAGAGTAAATAGAGGTAAGAATGCTGAAAGTTTAGCCGGGTGTGTACAGGTATGCCTCTCTGTTCAGGGGGACTAGCCTTCACTTACTCACTCATTTATGTACACACCCACGACAGTTCTCCGACAGCGACAGTTCTGTTGACAATGTACATTTACACCTTTGAATGACTAGAATGATACCGGGGTGTGCTGGGATAAAGACGGATTCATGGGAAGATAATTGGGCATGTATAAAGTCCACATAAAACTTTTAAAAAAAAGTCCTAGTCATACTGACCAGCAGGTGTGCGGAGAGAGTGTGTGACTCTGTGAATGTGAGTGTGTTTACTTTTTTTCTAAAAAACATGTCAATGCTCTTTAAAAAGTGCCAGTTTAGTAACAGTGTGGATACATCTTTTAAACTTGTTGCACTTGTTTGTCTTGGTGAGAACTTGTCAGTGATGAATTGGTACATGTATATTCGTCGCATCAGCGGTTTTCAAAAGGCAGAAGTCGAAGGAAACTTTTGGCTTCGGAAATGTGAGCCATCTAGAATTTGAATTTGAAGCTGTGTGACCTGTGGCGGGTTATTCATAAAGCTACAGACAGGTAAATCTCAAGGCAGGTGAGGTAGACAGCAATATAAATAGAAGAGTGCGGAGAGGAACAGGTTATGCTGGTGGTACAAAATGGCATTGTTGACATAGGACGTAGTTCTGTTTGATCAAATGACAGAACCTCACTATGAACCCACTGTAAAAAGAATGAGTGCAGCGACGCAGTTAATGCCTACACCAACATAGCACACATGCAAGGTAAAGCACAGGTGAAAACTGTAATGTATACATTTGAAAGCTGGGGTTTTGAACATATCACATTCACAATGAGAGTAACCTTGATTTGTATTCAGATTTCAACAGCTAGAGCACTTTTGATTCTATCTCCCAGAAAGAAAGAAAGAACGCCATTGTCTGTCAAGGTACTCAAACATAGGTATAGTGTGTGTATTTTCTGAATCGGAGAAAATAAAGGTGGTTCCATTTAGTTGTCCATTGTGATACAGCTACTCACGGAATATTGACACAGGTCCACTGATTGTGTCGTCTGACAGGCAATTTTGTACCTGAAGGTGCATTAGCACTAAAGCTTGGCATTGAACCATTGGTTAGGCTAGGTGTAAGGAGCATTGACTGCTGAACATTGATTCTTTCCCACGAGTAGTGACAAATAAAATAGAAGTGCTTGAATGCTGAATTTGAAATATTGTGTGGGAAGGTGTTGGTTCTATTGGTTATAAAAATGCCAAGGAAGTGGTCTTGTTGTAGCTGTTATTATTTATTATAATTTTTGTTTGTTTGTTTGCTTAACGCACAGCCGACCACGAAGGGCCATATCAGGGCGGTGTTGCTTTGACATATAACGTGCGCCACACACAAGACAGAAGTCGCAGCACAGGCTTCATGTCTCACCCAGTCACATTATTCTGACACCGGACCAACCAGTCCTAGCACTAACCCCATAATGCCAGACGCCAGGCGGAGCAGTCACTAGATTGCCAATTTTAAAGTCTTAGGTATGACCCGGCCGGGGTTCGAACCCACGACCTCCCGATCACGGGGCGGACGCCTTACCACTAGGCCAACCCTGCCGGTATTTATTATAATTGCACTAAAACTAAAAGCAAATATGTGTAGAAGAAGTTAATTGTGTATGTGCACTATTAAAAAGTTCTAGATGCATTCTTGGGTACGTTTGCATGATCTTTCTATGTGGAGAACAGAAGTTTACTTTTGTACGAACGCAAAGGTTAAACTTTAGTTGTACAAGGAAACAGCAATTACTAGTATATATATATATTATCATGTAAACATTGAAATTATTACGTTTCTTTTTCCCCATTTCAAATTGAGTCAAAAATAAAATGCACTGGAGCCAACACCTGCGGTAGAAAATGCAGACAACAATTAAGCTGGAAAATGATTGTCTTGACTACCATTGTTTTGCAGTTATATAATGTTCAGATTGTTGCAACAGTAGTTAGAGCTGCACTGTACAAATTCAGTTATGCAGTTTTATCCTACATGCTTACGTGAGAGAGACACTCGTGAGATAATAATCGTTCAAATCACACGTGTGTATATCATGTAAATGAGGTCATGTCAAGCAAGTCTGGCAGGGACCTGTTTTTCCACTGTTTATGATGCCAAAGTCACCGAGACAAACGTCATTATAGAAAACAAAATTGCGCTCGCTAATTCCCCTCGATGAATTTTTAGAACTAACACGTCACGCCACACTTTTAGAATGACGTTTCTTTACTTTGACGTAATAGATTGCACGAGGCTTTAGAAGAGATCGAGGTTCCAAAACAAGCGTCTTCAAGTTAGCTGCCTCGACTGCAGGACATTTTCAGTAAAATACACGTAAGTACAGTATGTAGGATAAACAGAATACTACATGGCTTGCTGTGTCGTACCAGATTTACACTCGTTGCTTTTTCAAATAGTGAACAGCTCGCTTTCGCTCGCAGTTCAATATTTAAAAAAACAACTCGTGTAAATCTGGTACGACACAGCAAGCCATGTAGTATTCTCTATGTATGTATCGATTTACTTTCTAATGTAGTATGCACTGCACAGCTCAGCCTAATTAGCAACTGCATAGCTGGGAGACTAGGACATGGAATAGAACTATAAGCTGTAGCTACTGCAAGTAGGGGAAGGGCTCCTAATATGGACCACTTTTTGTTTCATGCTAATAACTAACTTGTTTTCTTGCGAAGAAGTTTCATTTTGTGTTTGGTAGTCCTTCTCTCTTAGGTTAACCGTGAGGCCTAATCAGAGTGAAATCGCTTTGATAGATATTCAGCCAAAATTACATACAGGAAAAAATCACAAATGGTCCATATTAGGAGCCTGGGCGCCTAATATGGACCAGTGAAGCGGCCTTCACGAATCACTGTAAAACGCCCCCTATACTTCAAAATAACATGATACAACTTAGTGTACAAGTCAGACTAATTAAAATATGCTTTAGATTTATCTGTTTCGGGATGATGAGAGCATTATTTGAAGCACACAGGGAAACTAAAGAAGCTTATCAAAAACAGAGTAAAAATAAGTGAAATTATCAACTTCCACGAAAAGAAGACTTTTTGTTATATTTTTTTGAAATCTCGAGAGCTAGTTATAGGTTATTTCCAGCAATCTTTTTACTGAATTAATGAAAATAGCCTTTCGCTTTTATTTTCTTCGATTTGTTGAAGGTGGTCCATATTAGGGGACTCACACATACTTTGAAATTTGGCTATTATTTTTTGTTTGCAGTAGAAACGCGGGGTCAACACTGCTAAAATGTAACAAATACGGTCTTAGCTGTCATACGCAGCAATTTGTGTGTGACACAAGCTTTGGCTGTGGACAGAAACGAGTCCGTTTTAGGCAGCAAATTTAGAGTGAACCCTGCCAAAAGTGAGAAAAAAAGAGAGAAAAAGCCTAACGGTTTTGAGATTTGTGTTTCTGCAACTGTTTTGACATGTGCAAGTTATCCAGAGAGGGTAAATACAGCGAATAAAACTTTTTTGAGCGCTCTAGCGCCGTTAGTTTGTCAGAACAGGAGGTGGTCCATATTAGGAGCCGGTCCATATTAGGAGCCCTTCCCCTACATGTTGTGCATAATGCAAGGCGTACGGACTGTACTGGTGATGACAACTGGCATGACTCTCGTTTGCCCTCCTTTCCCTTTTATTGCACGATTATGAATGCATGGGTGAGCAGAGAGTAAATTAACACAGGGCTTTGGCCTGTGCCGGCCCGGACCAGGCAGCAATAATTTGACGGTGGTGAATGGCTGTTTCGGTTCGCTCCAGACCCTGTATAAGTTGTAGCCTCCTATTGATCAGTTGCTGTATTCCCTTGGTGGGTAGAACCCTTTGGATGGTGGCTGCAATATATTGATCACCTCGCTGCTCTACCTGTGGTTAGAGCGCATGCATCTGCCTGATAGCGTTACTCTGTCATCAGTTTTTACGCACAATATGGCACCAACGGGAAATCAATTGTGCATGCCTTAGGAATTTATAGACTTCTTGCTTAGCAACACCTCTCGAAAATTATCTGCATGCACACACACACACACACACACACACACACACACACACACACACACACACACACACACACACACACACACACACACACACACACACACACACATTTAAATGCACACACACACACCACCTGTTATTTGGAGCCATTCGCTACTGAGTCACACACATTTAAATGCACACACACACACACACACACACACACACACACACACACTAGCAGAGTAATGAAGTTAACTATAGCCCTGTTGAAATGAAAGAACTGTAATGTAGGTGTTTTAAACTTGTTTTCAGTTTGTATACAAATCTTGCAGTAGCCTAAGTCTACACATTTGCAATAACCTCACATGTGTGACACAGGTGGGTAACAATGGCTTGGTTTTCCTGAGGGAAAACATCCCCACCTGTTTGATACATTGAGAGATTAAATAGCATTCAGTTTTCTCCCCTCCAGATTGCTTGTATTGGATCCCGATACAAAGAGCTGTTACACCATGAGTCATGGAGTGTGGTAATTGAAGACAAAGTCACATAACGTATGCTGAATGGAACAAAAGTCAGCTTGACACACAGATGTGGCCTTAGCACAAATTTAGTGACTGACAAAGACACACTGTTGTCAACAGCCTGTGTATACACTTGGTGGTGGCCTTCTCTTTTTCTTATGGGTGACAAATCCCACACTGGATTCAGGGGCTGTTTTAGCACGTAGCTCAGCACACACCCATAAAAACTTTACAGGGGCAAAGAATTTTATGTCACAGTTGATGGTAGCAAAGATAATGTAGAAAAGGTTTTGTTCTTAATCTAATAAAGCCTGGCAGATTGCCTGGCAGATTAGAAGTTTGTCAATTAATGAGTGCACATGTATAGTGAGATGATATGGGTGATTGACAGATTTGAGCAGACAATGTGCATACCTCCCATGTTTGTGTTTTGATGATTAGGGCTAGCTGCACGTGTTAATTTTTTGAGTAGATATACATTGGATTGGATTGGATTGGATAAGATTTACAGTCCAGTGAGGTTACCCTCATGGAAATTCGGGCTGCTTTCTCCCCGGGGAAAGCGAGCTGCCATACATACGGTGCTACCCATGCCATATATATTTTTTTTCCTGTATGCGTGTATTCATGTTTCCTGAGACTTAATGCCGTGTGAGATGGAATTTTTTTTACTTTATTCCAAGTCCCACGGGTATTTGATGGACATTTTTATCTATGCCTATACAATTTTGCCAGGAAAGACCCTTTTGTCAATCGTGGGATCTTTAACGTGCACACCCCAATGTAGTGTACACGAAGGGACCTCGGTTTTTCGTCTCATCCGAAAGACTAGCACTTGAACCCACCACCTAGGTTAGGAAAGGGGGGTGAAAATTGCAGCTTGCTTGTGTGTGCGAACTGCACACATGATCAGCTGGCATGCATTATTGTTCATACAATCAGTATGTCAGTAATCTCATGTTTGGGGTAATTACATAAAAGTACACAAGACAAGTTAGTACATGATGTGAATGCTTGGGTGCACATTATGAATGTGGGTGTGTGGATGCATACAAGTTTGAATGTGTGGGCATGGGTGTTAAGTATCTTGTTTCGTTTATCTCTGGGTGTGACCAGGCAATTTGTGAACATTCAGGTAAAAAAATAACTAAGGATTTTTTTTCTCAAACAGATCAGTAAAAAAATCATTTGGCATTATTTGGACAGTAAAACTAAAACCTTTTTTTAAATATTTTTTTTTACCCTTTTACACATTTGAGAAAAATCAAGGTCTTTTACAAACCAGGCAGTCTTAAAATAGAGGTAAATGTACAGACTTTTTGAAGAGAAAATCTTGGTAAACAATGTCTTAAAGCAGATTGAGACTAGTCTAGAAACAGAGGGTCTTAAAACAGGTTTCATTGTATTTGACGGCGTCAGGGTGGCGTCAGAGTTTCGCTGAAATGTAAAAGATCACAACATATGCCTGTTATGGTTATCCCAATTATATGGCTCTGCTGCAGATTTTGAATGCAACAGATGAAGCCTGGCCTTTAGAAAAAGAACAGTGTTGTTGACCTGGGGAAAATGTCAAAGACAAGAGAGGGGTGGAGGAGTGGTAGGATAAAACTTAGCTAACCCATTTCAGTTTGCGCACAGGCTTTTTATGCAATGTAAACAACGTCCTGGGAGTTGAATAAACAGAGGATGGCTTTGATGTGAAAAACTAACATAAAAACGTAGTGGCTTGTAATGTAATATGAACTACTCCATTTATGGTGAAAAAGGGGAGGGAATCAAATAGAGAGAAAAACCCCAACAACAACAGTGTGTGTGTGTGTTGTGTGATGTAACATGTTGTGTGTGTGTGTGTGTTGTATGTGTGTGTGTGTGTTGGAGTGTGGGTGTGTGTTGGTGTGTGGGTAAGAGTGTAAACAAGGTGTGTACATGAGAATAATAGGGTGTGATCTTGCTGTTGTGCATGTCTAGTGCCATGTACACCCCCCCGCGGGTTAGGGGGAGTCCCATATTGGTTGGGACGAGAAAGAATTTACCCGCTGGGTAGCATGTCGTAAGAGGCGACTAACGGTTCTGTTTCTCCTTTTACCCTTGTTAAGTGTTTCTTGTATAGAATATAGTCAATGTTTGTAAAGATTTTAGTCAAGCAGTATGTAAGAAATGTTAGGTCCTTTGTACTGGAAACTTGCATTCTCCCAGTAAGGTCATATATTGTACTACGTCAGTTACAAGCCCCTGGAGCAATTTTTTGATTAGTGCTTTTGTGAACAAGAAACAATTAACAAGTGGCTCTATCCCATCTCCCCCCTTTCCCCTATCCCATCTCCCCCTTTCCCCGTCGCGATATAACCTTGAATGGTTGAAAACAACGTTAAACACCAAATAAATAAAGAAAGAAAGAAAGTGCCATGTACACAACACAGTTTTATCACAGTGACTGAATGAGTCAATTTTTTGTCCAGTTCTGAAATAAGTTGTGAGCATAAATATAATAAAGGAATTTCATGTCTAACAAAAATATCCCAAACTGGCAAAGAGTTGTGTCTTTGATACTTGTGTTGTGCTTGTGTGATATCATTGAGATAGTAAACTTAATTCAACACATTGTTGTTTCCAGACTCAGAGGACAATAGGTCATGTGAGTAAAGACCTGTGTTAAAAGTATGTATAGGTCCAAATGCCTGGGTCCAGGATTTTTCTTCATTTCTTATGATTGGAAGATTATTTTGCATTCAAATCACTTGTTCCAGCTGCAGATTTCTGTTTTGAGATCTCAAAAATACTGAGAGACCTGAAAAGACGGAAGGGGCGGGGGTGGTCTTAAATTGAATTGTAGACTTCATGCAGAGGAAATCTGTGCTTTGGGGGTGATATGAAAACAGAGAAAAGGGTACATGTTACAAGATCTTGGTCTCCCTGCATTTCTTTGTGTTCCAACTTTGTGGACACAGATCTGTGGTTTAGTATCCTCTTACATCTGCTGTTCTCTTGATTTCAGGTGGAGGGTTTGGTCTCGTAGGCCAGACGAACATAGAAACCAGTGAGAAGACCACACAGGGCAGAACTGTCATTTCCAGTCTGCAGCCTACAGCAGATAAACACCTCACACTTGTAAGTGGTTTAAAGCTGTGGAATTTGCAGAGCTTGTGTGTTATTTGTTTTGCTGATAGTCTGTTGGGTTCAGGACCTACACATGCAGGCAAGCTTGCACAAGTGCAAATACGCACACGCACACATTCACACTCACACATGTATACACATACATTGACCTATGTATACACATGTATCATTGTATGCATACGCAAAGACAGATAGACAGACACACATACAACACATACATGTACAAACCTAACACCATTACATATAATCCCCCTCCCCCCCAGCCCCCTTTGCGCAGACCGACACACATATTAACACCTGCTCTTCCCTTGGCCCTCCCCCGCCCCACACACAAACACACACACACAGATTTAAAGACTTGACAGCCCAACGAAACTAACCATCTGTTTCTCTTTGTGGTGTTGCCAGATGCAGATTGAGAGCAGAGAGGCCAGTAGCACAGAAGTGGCAACATTGCTACAGAATGCACGCACCAGCCTAGAAGAGCTGCGATTGGACGATGCAGAGCAGCTGTTTCTGCACACCTTTCAGCTAGCTCAGGAGAAGGCTGCAGATGTTCCATGCTTGGTACAAATCTACGCTGGCCTAGCAGAAGTCTGCACCCGCCGTAGCCGTGGATACCGGCAGAATCCATTAGAATGGCTGTGGCTGTGTGTTCACGCTGGGGCCCTGCTGGGCGAAGCGGTCAAGTCGTGCCAGGCAGGACTGGACACCGAGATCGACAACCAGCAGCGCGACTGGCTCTCTGCCCAGCAAGCCTTTGCCATCGGCCGCTCTCAGAACCTGGCTGACGTTGTGGGCCGCACTCTGCTCAACTGGCTGAGGGAGGACTGGCGGCTGATCAACCCATTCCACGCCTTCAACCATGTCGGTTCTCGAACCCCGCTGACACCCTCTCACTACCCCCTGTCTTCAGGCCACATGGGGATCATGAAGCCATACCAACTCGGTTATCTCTCTCACGGCTTCAGTCTAGAGAGTCTTCATGAACCGCCAGCTCGAACTCTAGGAAATCACTTCAATCACGGCAACTGGTTCAAGAGAATTCAGCTGTACTGTCACCGCCGTCTCCACGGCAATGACGTCAAGGCCATCCTTAGAGAGGTCTTGTCGTTTGAGGAAAACGTGGACTCCGACAAGTCTGACCAGAAGCTTGACCGTGAGACCATTTCGGAGGAGAGTGAGACAGTGAGCGTAACAACAGCAGATTCTGTAGATTACAGGGATGTGGGTGAGCTTTCGAAAACGGATACTCCAGTGCGAGAATACTCGTTGTCCTATGAACTAGCGGCCAGCAAGGTGGATACATCAGGGTGGGATTTCTTCCTGGAGAAGCGAAAGGACTTTGTGGTGGACAGTGTACTGCAGCTTACGACCACTGAGGAGGGGCAGGATGAGGCTGACTTCGGGGCTGGCCTGGAGGAAGGAGACTCGGAGAAAACAGAAGAGGTTTGTGCAATTTGTATTGTTGGTAAAATATGCCCTGTGCATTCTCATAGTCATACTGTTCTTATACAAGATAGGGGGGCTTAACGTCCTCACAGGAAGCTTGCCTATTAGTCTTAGGGACATGTATACAAATGGTGATATGCTTACTCATGTCCATTTCCTTTTTGATCTCAATATCTGGCTTCACTGTCTGAAGAGAATAAAGCAATTTTTATAGAAACTGTCACTCTTTTCAACTGATCTAAGCTGGGTGTTGTGTTAACTGGTCACCTATAAATTAGGAAGAGTAGCTTCAACGGAAAGTGGTCACTTAGTCTCGGCAGCCAGGCAAACTAAGAGCAAGGGCATTATTGTTCGTTGGTTCCTGCATTTTTATATGGAAAAAAGCTGTCATGACTGGTAGAACTGATTGTCTCTCCAGTATTTTCAGAATTGAATATCAAAACACTGGCCATTTTTCTTTTAAATGACGATGCTGCTTTTTCATATGCTCATGGATGGTTTGAGGAAGAGTTTGAAATTAGCTTTGTTTGACAGCTTTCTTTTCAAATTTTATATCAAGATATTGAATACTTTTTAAATACAGTTTGTTTGTTTGTTTGTTCGTTCATGGGCTGAAACTCCCACGGCTTTTACGTGTATGACCGTTTTTACCCCGCCATTTAGGCAGCCATACGCCGCTTTCGGAGGAAGCATGCTGGGTATTTTCGTGTTTCTATAACCCACCGAACTCTGACATGGATTACAGGATCTTTTTCGTGCGCACTTGGTCTTGTGCTTGCGTGTACACACGAGGGTGTTCGGACACCGAGGAGAGTCTGCACACAAAGTTGACTCTGAGAACGTGGGGACGAACTCACGCTGACAGCGGCCAACTGGATACAAATCCAGCGCGCAACCGACTGAGCTACATCCTCGCCCATCTTTAAATACTGTCAAACCTGCACTAACGACCACCTCTCGACAAGGACCACCCAAAAGGATCCCAAACAAGTGTTTTTTTTTCCCCAATATAGATTATAATCCCCCTTTCCACAGTGACCACCTGTCTAGAATGACCACTTTCTGTTGGTCCATTGTTATAGACAGGTTCGACTGTACATGTACACACACTCTGTACTCTTTACCTGTACTGACAGATGGAGGAGGAGGAGGAGCCACAGGGAAAGATGATATTCTCCCCCCTGCAGGAGAACCTGATCAAGCTGATGATGGCTAAGATCTTCCACAAGCTGGTGAATCACCTCATCACCGCAGAGTCCTACACCCAAGCTGAGCTCCTGTGCGAGTACATTCTGGAGATTGTGGAAGACATTCAGGATGACTCCTCTGATCTTCTACGCTTTAGGTGTGTGTGTGTGTGTGTGTGTGTGTGTGTGTGTGTGTGTGTGTGTGTGTGTGTGCGTAAACATGTGCAGTGTTGTTCTCAGTCGACTGTCACTGACACTTACTTTTTTGATCTGACGCTTTGTTCTGACCCCTGGTTGGTCAATACGAATGGGGACGTCACCGATAGTCTAGCTTCTGGCAAAACAATGTTTTTGTAGTCAGGACATTTGGACCTGTACATATTTTCAATTCACGGTCCAACTGACTTATTGTCCTCTGAGTCGGGGACAACACTGCATGTGTGGGGATGGGGTGTGAATTGTATAAAAAGCAAAAAAAACAAGAGGCGAAGCCTTCAAGGCTCACGTAAGAAACCGACAAACAGTAACACAAACTCAATCACTTCGTCACACATACCAGGGCCGGACCAAGTTCGTTTGAGGGGGGGGGGGGGGGGGGGGAGGTTCCAACTAAAGGCAGGGGTCCAAAGTCCAAACTTTTTTTCTCTGAGAGGTACATTGGATGGCCAGGAAGGGGGGGGGGGTTCCGGAACCCCAGGAACCCCCCCCCCCCCCCCCCCCCCCCCCCCCCCCCCCCCCAGATCCGGCCCTGCATACACACACACACACAGTAAGCGGCATAGGTGACACTGTGCAAGAAAGCGAGACACTAGATCTAGATCTGAATGGCCGATTTCGAAGAAAAAACTAGTCTCGGCCCGCTCAAAACTAACAATGACCGAGACTTTCAGTAATTCCTTCGCGTGACGTCTAACCCTCTTACGTCATAATGTGACGTCTTCAAATGTTGTGACGTCTTCAAATGTTAAAGTTTCTACCACAGACATACATACGCACGCACGCACGCACGCATGCATGCACAGACAGACAAAAGTTAGCATCGCATAGGCTACACTTACGTGAGCCAAAAACTACAAAACAACAACAAAAAGAACACATGTCCTGTTTAGTTATTTGGATTCTCTTTGAAAGAGGTTTATTGCCTTGTAAACAACCTGAGTAGATGGAAGGAAATAATGAAACAGAGTGTGGATTCATATGTATTTGTGGTGTTTGTACATGTATTTCATATATTGAATTTAAAACATAAATGAATTGAACTCTGCTGAGATCACAAGCCATGAAAATCAAACATTTTTCTCACCTTCAAACATTTCTCTTACTCGTTGCATGCATTCAGTTGTGTCTGATCCTTTCAGTGCCCAAGTGATGCAGAACACAGGGATCCTGTGTCTTCGCCAAGGGCTAGTCAACAAAGGACGTGCAAACTTGGAGAAGGCGCTGCATCTCTTCCGTGACCTTCAGGACCATGATGCACACAGGGAGGTTGCCATTGTGCTCATTGACCTCGGCAACGCCTACGTCACAGACCATTTACACGAAGACACTCTTTATGCTGAAATCATCGCAGCCATTTGTGAGTTCTTTGAGAAAGATGCTTCTGATGAACAAGATGGAGGTTCACGTCCCCAGCCAACCAAAGAAAGCTCACAGCCCAAAAATCGCAACAGCATGGGGAACGTGGATGCCGCCATCAGCTGTTACACAGAGGCGCTGGGTGTTCTGGAGAACAATGAAGAAACCCAGAAAGACATTGTAGCCAAGGCCTTGAGAAAGCTGGGTGACTGCCACTTTGTGCAGAAGAGCTACTCAGAGGCTCTGGTGTTCTACGAGAAAGCTCTGGGACTCTTCAGGCTGGCGGGTGTGTACGGCAAGGACGCCATCCTGGAGAACGCCCATGTGCTTGTCATGCTGGGCGTGTCCACCTTCATGCTGCACGTCTACCCCAGGGCCGCCCACGTCTTTCAGCTGGCCATGCACATGGTCAAGCACGCCCATGGCTTGACCCTGCACACCTTCCTTCACGGCCTGCTCCTGTCTCTCATGGGCATCACCTTCTACAAGATGAAGGCCTACCACAAGTGTGTGTCCTTCTGCAGCCAGGCCTTTGAGACGTTCTGGACGCTATACGAGGAGAAGATCACGGACCTGCCGCAGCAGAAATTCTGGCTGGTGTGTCAGAACCTGTACATGCTGGGCAACACCTACAACATCCTCAACCTGCAGCACAAGGCCATCAAATTCCTCAACATTGGCAGGCTCTTCATGCAGGTACGTACCCCAAGGGGATGGATGGAAGACATGGGGTATAGAAAGGGTTTGGGACTGTGGAAGACGTTAATGTAAAGTTCAGATCGCTCTTATTTTCTGTATCTGTGTTTGCAACTCCAATTTGCAGAAAAGAGATAGGGTCATACTCTGTTTTCAGTGGGGTTGTTCAGATCCACCCTTGACATGTGGGTTATTTACCTTTACCACCCATATCTGGTCATGTTTGATCAGTTATTTGAGAAAAAATGCCTATCTCTGAATCTGTTTTTAATGCAAGTCAAGTTAATGTTCAAGTGATGTTGTTATGGTAATTAAGAGTGTTCTATATTGATGGGCTGTTTGTATGCAGGCCCGTTCTAAATGGGGAAAAAGGAGTAGCCAGCAAACTAAGAAATAGGAACGTGGGGATTGGAGTGCTGGCTAAAAAGATCAGGGCGCTGGTTGGTATTTTTGTTTCTTTCAGCTAGTCTGTTTTTACATTTAGTCAAGTTTTGACTAAATGTTTTAACATAGAGGGGGAATCGAGACGAGGGTCGTGGTGTATGTGTGTGTGTGTGTGTGTGTCTGTGCGTGTGTGTCTGTAGAGCGATTCAGACCAAACTACTGGACCGATCTTTATGAAATTTGACATGAGAGTTCCTGGGAATGATATCCCCGGACGTTTTTTTCTTTTTTTCGATAAATACTTTTGATGACGTCATATCCGGCTTTTTCAGTTTTTGTAAAAGTTGAGGCGGCACTAGCTGTCACACCCTCATTTTTCAATCAAATTGATTGAAATTTTTGTAAAGCAATCTTCGACGAAGGCCGGACTTCGGTATTGCATTTCAGCTTGGTGGCTTAAAATTTGATTAATGACTTTGGAGTTTGGTCATTAAAAATCTGAAAATTGTAATAATTTTTTTTTTTTATATAAAACGATCCAAATTTACGTTCATCTTATTCTACATCGTTTCCTGATTCCAAAAACATATTTGGATTAAAAACAAGCTCTGAAAATGAAAAATATAAAAATTATGATCAGAATTAAATTTCCAAAATCGATTTAAAAACAATTTCATCTTATTCCTTGTCGGTTCCTGATTCCAAAAACATATAGATATGATATATTTGGATTAAAACGAAGAGAGGTACAGAAAAGCGTGTTATGCAGCACAGCGAAACCACTACCGCGCTGAACAGGCTCGTCAGTTTCACTCCGTTATGCACAAGCGGCGGACTACGGTCATTGTGAAAAAATGCAGTGCGTTGTTTCATTCTGTGAGTTCCACAGCTTGACTAAATGTAGTAATTTCGCCTTACGCGACTTGTTATAATTTGTTTTTACTAGATGGCAGCGTTTCATAGACATTCTTTTTTTCTTCTATTTTTTTTTTTAAACAGGAAAGCAGCGTGGGTGAATGTCGGCAGCACATGCGCATTCTCCAGATTCTGGGCGACTGCTATTTCGCACAGTATGACTACAAAACAGCCTTGACCTACTACAACGAGGCGCTCGACATCGGCGACAAGCTCAGCACCTCACAGTCAGAATCCGAGATGTCTCGCAGTGGCAGCGGAGAATCGGGAGCGATGATTTCGTCTTGTGAGGAACCTGACATGGCGCTGCATAATCAGCTGTTAAGTCGCTCAGCTGATGCTCACATCAGTATGAAGCAGTACCAGAGTGCTGTGCACTATCTGGAGCAGGCCAGAGATATACAGGATGTGTTGGAAGAGGATATCAAAGGTACCGTTTGACGTTATGTGTGTGTGTGTGTGTGTGTTTTGCTTTGCCTGTATTCACTGGGTATGATGACTCTGTTTTGAGCATGCAGATTCTATATGGACTAGCAAGATTACTTCATGAGTGACTGCAAAGCCTTTTCCAACGCTTGATCAGTTGATGCGATAAAAGCTAAAGTTTGATTTGTGAATTACTTCTATTCATTCTCATGTTATTCTGAGTGCAGAAAAGTACATGGACTAGTAAATACACAGCAACTGGAATGGTTAACATAAGGGGTTCACATTCAGGTTTATTATGAACACAGGTACTAGATCTAGATCTGTAAGATACCAGATCCCATAGTACACTATTGGTTTCCTGCACTTCCAGGGGACTTGGTCAGCACCCTCCAACAGCTGGGTCAGATGCACACCATGTCTGGTGACATTGACAAGGCCATCGAGTCGTATCGCGATTGCCTGGAGGTGTACCGCGAGATGCATAACGAGCAGCTGGGGCCGGAGATGTGCATCACCCTGGGCGAACTGGCCACCATCTGCTACGTCAAGGCCTGCATCTGCGAGGAGATTGACCAGGAGCTGGAGATGATCCTCGCTGCTGAGCAGTACTTCCAGGTCAGGCTTCGAGATGCAGACACATGTACAGTAGAACCCCCCTATTAAGACCCCCCAATTTAATACTTCCTTACTTTTAAGACCTTGCTTTTGCAGATGTTCTGTTCATAACCTCTGTAAATGTACCCCTATTTTAAGATTCTCTCCTTTTTTAAGACCTGCTTTTATTAGATTTGTAAAGGTCAATAAATGGGGGTTCCTCTGTATATGAAAGCAGACACAGACACTGAGACTGAGATGCATAGATGTACACACAAAAACACCATTCATTCTTAGCTAATAGTGACAATATATGGGAATAGATGAATTCCGGAAATAACTTTTGCTGCGGAAAAAAAGAGGGCAACCAAATCCTGCGTGACAAAATAGGCCAATCACTATCGAGTTGCATGTCTTACACGTGCTCAAAACATGTAGCAACACGCCGCTCGCTAGTGATTGGCCTATTTTGTCACGCAGGTTTGTTTGCCCTCTTTTTTCTGCAGCGAAAGTTATTTCCGAACATTGTCTATTGCAGCTAAAAATAAAAAGCGTGCAGGGTTATCTGTAGCTTTGCGTTTTTGAAAGAGCAAACTGTACAGAATAAAGAGCACAAGAAAGGAAGTCAGTACCTCTATCTGCGTTGAAGATACTGGGCTTTATTATTTTCACACCTTGTAATTTGCTGATTAATACAGAAAGAGAATGATTCATGCCACTTTTTGCAAACAAATCAGCTGTACACACACTTGCCCATGATTTTGCCGACTGTTATGCTTGTTTTATGACTGATTGGTATTCATTCACCATTGATGTTGGGATAGGATGCTGCTGTAACAAGATCTAAACTTCATGACCCTTCAGTATCATCATTAGCAAAGATTTATTGCTCGACACACAAGAGAGACAGCGAGCACACACAAACAAATCGGAGGATGGACTTGTACCCTCAGAACACATTTCTTTGAAAATAAGAGAAGAAATTGAAACATCTGATCTCTCTCTTGTTTAAAACCTACCAACCAAAGTGATCTAAACCAAACCTGCCACCAAGGAATTCACAGGCTTGTGAGTGGATGAATCTAATATCTATTGAAGCTGCATTGATCAAGAAAGAGGATTGGTTGCATGAGGTTGTAAATGCTTTGCACTGATATACATACATGTTAAGTATACACATTATTCACACAGTTTCTATGTTGTGTTGCAGGAATCACTCAAGCTGGAGATCAAGCAGTGTGTGTGCGTCAAGTATGCCATCTTCCTGTACAGCCAGGGGAACTACGAGGATGCAGTCATGTACCTCAAAGACGCCCTCAAGTCCACGCCAGAAGAGGTCCCCAGCATCGTGTACGGAGGCCTGGAGAAGGTCACCTTGCCAGAGGCCCTTCAAGACCAGGTAGAGGCCCAGGAAGAAGCGCTGCTACCGGCAACAGTGTTGGCCCACTATCTGATGCTGCTGTCGCACAAACAGCTAGGAGAGATGCGGCACGCCGAGGAGTGTCTGCTCAACCTCCTACATGAGATCTACTCCCTGGACTGTGACTCACCCTTCCTGCAAGCTCTTCTGGGATTGGCCATGATGGAGATGGGCGTCTTTGAAGAAGCAGCGCTTCATTTTCGTAACGCCTGGGAACTGGATCCGGAGTATCAGGTGGCAATGGATAACTACTGCTTGTGCTTGTGTCTGGATGCTTTCAGCACTCTGCAGCGTGCTCTGGCCTCCATTTTTGTTTACTATGGCATTTGGAAGGACAATGAGATCTTTGACGATAAGGTTGCCAAAATCATGCAGGCTGCCGAAAATTATTTCTAAGCAAAATCTCTGTCTAGCAGATTCAACTCCTGTGTACTTTGCACCCAGACAGACCTGGGGTTGACTGACAAAATGGTTGTGCTTTGTTTACATGAAAGAAACTTAAAACAGAGCAGATTACTTGGACATTGAAACCTTGAGTGTTAAAAGGGTTTTTAAACTTTTTCTGTGGTATAAAAAAAAAAAAAATAAGGAAGGAAATTTAAAGAAAGTCAAAGAACTATTGCATGCAAGGACTGTAACAATACGAAACTCTGGTTGTGAAAACATTGCGAATTGAAAATGTTGTGAAGTTCTGATTGGTTGAAATGGTTTTGTTTGAACACTTCCTGAGTTGTGGCAAGTCTTTGATCTTGATTCTGTTCGCAAAGGATTCCTAGAAATACATGTACCACCATTCCACTGCCAACACTTTTTATCTGAAGAGAAACTTTTTTGTATGAATGAATGTTTATTGGTTCTCTCTCTTTGATCTCTCTTTGCATGTTGAGCATGGCTCAGTGATTTTTGTGCTAAACTTTTGTTTTGAGCTGTCTGTCCCTCAAAGTGGTCATGTGCACTTCATAATGACTCAAAAAGCAAGACATTATAAAATGACGTACCCTCCCCCTCACCTCACCAGCCCGCCCCTCCCCAAATGCGGAAAAGACACAGTATGCACGTGACCCTCAGCCAAGAAAAAAACTTCCACCCTCTCAAACTGATTATTCAAGACGATTGTACACATCAGCTTACATTCCTACAGATGCTATACCGACTTGATTGTAAAACTGGTTTGACAATATGATAACACCGTAAACAGGAACTCGTCCCTTTTGTGCGTACAGCATAAATTATATATAAGCATACACATGCCTGTAATCATATCTTTTTCCTCTGCCGGGCAGCATAAGTATATCAGTAGAGCTTATTCGCCTGCAAAAGCTATGTGCTGCTACAGCTTTTTTCAATATTAGTGCCGAAAATTGTGAGTCGGGTTGATCTCTCTTGACTTGGCTGCGTTTTCTCAATGGGCATTATATAAGCTTTCGCAAGCAATATGCAAATGACATTATTTACAGTACAGTTTATTTACTTAGATGTAGCCTCTGTCTTATCAATTTCAGTTTAAGTATACACATGTACAGTGGAGTCCGGTTACAACGAATCTCAAGGGAGATACATTTTAGTTCATTATATCAGTAATTCGCTGTAGAGTTTTCAACCCTAAATGGCCTCAAGACAAGTTTTCCCAATCACCTTCAAATGATCGTCCCATCGATCTTCCCTTGGAGAGTACAATCTCTGCATGTTTCCAACAGCTTCATAATATAATCCATAGAGAGAGGCAAGCTGACAGCGGGAGGTGCATGAAAAGCGTCAGTTTTCACGATAAAACTTTGACTCGCTCATTCACGGGACATAACTGCACTCCGGACTGTCCACAGTGTTGAGCAATTTAGGAGACTTCACTGCCTGAGGAGAGTATTGATTCAAACGAACGCATGGTTCAATATCGCGTCACTCGGTCATGGATCAGAGAAAACAAAAAAACAGTTCCAGATTTCGAAACCATGTTCGTCAGCCATTGTTTTTAGCAAGACAGACCACATGTGCACGAGCTTCGCTGACGTAAATCGCAAAATGTCATGACGTCACCACAACTTTCGGTTTTGGTTCGATCTGTTCCGTGCACCTCCCGCTGTCAGTTTGTTCAGAGTTCGCTCATCACGCGATGTGCACTGGTGTTTGTGTATTTTTGTGTATTTTTGTCTTTGGAGACAATTATTGACATCAGTTCGTTGTAGCCTTGTGACTTTTAGAGACAAAACGGCTCTGGGGCGATGAAAACGTGTTTGTTAAAAGAGGGGTTCGTTATGCAAATGAGTTCAAAAGGTTCAATGTAGCCGGAAAGTAACAAGTAAGAAATAGAAGGCTGTCTGCCGGGAAATCAATGGCAGTTTGTTAAAAGAGGGATTTCGTCATACCCAGGTTCGTTATAGCTGGACTCCACTGTATAGGCAGAACATGATGGAAGAAAGCTTAGCTCTAAGTAACTGCGATCATCAAAGCAGTATACAAGATTGTTGTCAATATGGAGACAAAGGGAGCTTTATTCTGGTACAGTGGAATCCCCCTTTGAATTAAGACCTCAAGAAAACAGAAAATCGGGTCTTAAAAAGGAGGGAGTCTTAAAATGGGAGTAAATTGACACAGGTTCTGAACAGTCTGAGAGAACATGGTCTTACAAGGGAGGAAGTCTTAAATCGGGGGGTTCCACTGTACTCGATCCCAATGAAGAGGTTGTCAACGCTGTTTGTTGTTTCACATCAAGACTGAGATTCACTTGTGTGATAAAAGCAGAGGTGAATTTTGCCTGCAGAAAAATTCAGACTTGAAGGGAAATTAGCGATTTTTGAAACCAAGTTTGGCGTTGAGGGGTGATATGTTATTTTGTGTATTTGTAGAGCTAGGTTGAGGCTGAGGACGATGACAATTAAGGAAAAGAGAGTCAAATAATGAACAATTACAAAGAAAGACTTTGCAGAAAAATTATAATAATCGTTGTCATTTTTTTCTTCCGGATGTTCTGTGAATGGGAAATTGAAAATGTAATAGTCATCAATGAAAAATACTGTATCCAAAATAATAAAGTCTAACGTACAAGATGAATCTCAGAGACAGAAATGATGTTTTGGCAGAAAATGGAACATGTACAATGAACAGTGATATTTTTCTGTGCAAATGCCAGTTTATGCTTCAGGGTATTGTGACCCTATGCAGAACTCCTATTTCCTTCCCTCTGTGGTGTTTCTCAGGCTAGGTGTGTGAGTGTTGTTGCTAGTTCTTGGTGTGCCTGTGATACAATATTTTTTAAATACTTGCTGTGATTTTCTTTGCACATGGTAGTTGAATATGAATGCTTCAAAAATTGTGTTTGTGTGCTGCTTGTATGAGCATGCACAGAAAATTCAGTCTTGTGGGATAGTAGCATGTATGCATTAGGTCATGCATGCTTTACAATTGAAACATAATGTCTGCTGTTAAAATGTGTAAAATTAGGAGGAATCAATTCTGCCATATTTTATTCCATTCTTGATGAATGCTACAGAGCTTGACCAATAACCCAATTTTACATGTAGAGTTTTTGTCCTGTCTGACTACTTGAAAACTTGAGGAGTGCTAGAAGAGCTGCAAAAAGAATGTATTGACGCTCAGACTTTGTTCCATCTAGTTTACATTCCATCCAGACTTTTAAAGCTAGAGTTCATTGAAGTTACTGAGAATTTAGCTCATGTACAGTATGTAATCTTTTCATTCTTGATGATGCTCCTTGAACTTTAACTACTGAAATGCATGTGAAAACGAATGAAGAGAATGTCACATGTTCAAATTAAGAACCTGTCCGTCTCCAGTGCACGAAGCATCAATATGACGCAGCACAAAAAGACCAATTCCAACACTTTCATTTTTTCAATTTTATTCCCCGATTAGTGATTAAGAGTTAAATTGTACATGAGTTGTTCTTCAGTACTGGTGACAGAAAGGGGGAAAAGTGGTCAAAATTCAAATCTCTAGTTTTGTTTTTGAAATATTGCTTTTCATAAAGCAGAAATACTGTAGTATCTGTTGTACATAAGAAAAAATCACTGGTTCACACGGTTCCTACATAATCTAACTTTTAAAGCTGGTTCTTGTGTGTATGTTTGTATGTTTGTATGCTAACGATAGGACCCGAAACGGCTGCACGGACTGAGACAGGAATTGCAGAGAATGTTCTTTGCCACTCGAGTCGTGTCATAAGGTACTTTTGGAACGGCAAATTTGAAAGGATTCTTCAAAAAACGGCGGAAAACATTATATACCCTGTGAGCTATCGAGGATCCTCCCCGTCTGGGCTGTCGAAACATGGTCTTGTTAAAAGACGTTTTCAAATGCGGTTAACGGGGAGATACACTCGAAGCACATTTAGCGAAGTTATGTTGCCAAATCATCAAAGATCAACATTTCACTACACGGATCGATGCACACAGTCGAAATAGATGTGACTTTCACACGACCGAAGACTACTTACTAGCAGACTAGCAGACGACAAGATCTAAATATTTAGATCAGTGTAAGAGCAATCCGTTGAAGAACAGTTACTCCGCTTATTCGTCTTCAGTTAAGCTTATTTCCCCTGCCATAAGTTTCCTTGCAGATCTGCAGTCGCGTAGTGAAATGAACTAGTGTCATCGGAAGATTCTTCTCAGTCAATGATCAAAGCACAGTAAGTTCTATGCTGACAAAAGTCACTTTCGGACAACACGACGATTGACTTAATTTATGAGCCCAAAGGTAACAATATCGACAAGAATGTACGCATTTGACATTAAATGAAACATTCATAGACAGTTTCCAACTCACCAGATCTGCCAAAGAGCCGTCATTCGTGAAAAAACGATGATTTTAATCAGACAGGTATCGGAAACAAGCCTTGGTCACCTGCGTTATTCCTTCCAAGGCGACGTGACGGCGCCACATTTGTTTGTTTATGGCTGTTTATCGCGAAACAACACAGTTGAAATTTGTGTGTAAAATACCACAAATTTGTGGTGAATCAGTTCGTCATCTGCGTTTCGATTGTAATTAAGTCAGATTGGAGTTACTTTGAATCGAAGGCGAGGGTAACCTGCGTTATTTGTGGGACATCGTGAACAAATTTGATTGCAATATTTTATACAGAAAGTAAATTTCAATGATTCTGGCTCAGACTTGTAGATCTGTTATGCAGTGTATTGGTAGTGTATCTGCTTTTCTGCTATGAAGCTCATTTGGAGTGATACGCTGATCGAAGTGGGGTACCCTATGTGGGACATCAGCCGTATGCAGATTACGCCTCAGAACACTCTCGCATTTCACAAAGACAACAATAATTTGCAACATTTCAAGAACTGCATCAGTTTTATTAGATACTATTTCAACAACAACAGCACAAACATGACTATTATCAACAACACAGAACGGGAGGTAAGTCTTCAAAGACGAACCAAGTGTGCGTTCCCGTTTTTGGACGCCATTTTTGCTGGCATTTTCACAGTAAATCTTAATATTTCCATATCTATTGAATGATTTTGGTATTTTCTTTGATTGTGCCGATTCTCCTATCTCTCTGGCATGTACTGGGTGCTTTGTGACCAGTTTCTCCCCTAGACTGTATTGAAAAAATGCGTCCGTGTGAGCTGACCCCCACTTGTGACCAGTAGCAAAGAACAACTCACATAGAACAGAATCATAAACATTTGATAATTTCTATTTTCTTAATACTAGATGTAGGTGCTCACAGGACATTCTCTGTATAGGTCGCCAACATTCAGTATAAAATTGTAGAATGTAGAAAAAATGTGTATGTTCAGGTAACGGGTGACGAGTTATATTGTGCATTTAGTAGGATGACAAATAGAGATGGCCAAACAGCTGGTCTGCACTTTCGCATTGTCATTTCTCCCGAGCATATTGCATGGCTTCTTCCTTTCTTCAGCCAGTCAACGGAGAGGTCTGTATTGTCCTTTTAGCTTTGAGGCATTGAACATTTGCAGTTTAACACATGCATTTCTGACGAACATAAGAAGTTTTACTGTAAAATAAATAAAAATAAAACGACAGAAAACTAGATTTAATCTTTTTTGCAAGAGATCGCTTCTTATATATACTAGATGAATACCCGCTTCGCCGGGAAGAAGTAGAGCTGCGCGCTGAGAGCACGTGTTGAAAATTCTCATCGACCAGGTTGTGTCCGGGGTCTACCTGAATATGCCCACCAAATTTGAAGCAGATCCATCGAGAACTTTGGCTGTGCATCGCGAACACACACACACACAGACAGACAGAAGTCGTATATATATAGATATACTACAGGGTTCGCACGGTCTTTACAAGTCTTTACAGGTTTGTAAGAAATGAACTACCATTCTCATGTCTTTATAAGTCTTTAAAAATCCACTTGGGTTTGTACAGGTTTGTGAATTTCAAAAATCTTGTGCAAGGAAAATAAGACATCTGTATCAATGTTGGTCTTTAGTTTGTTCTGTCCAATTATCACCAAAAAAAATCAAACATAAAATAAACGATGCGTGAAAATTGGAAAACAACAACGAAGTGATCGCGTTCGCCTGCAGCAGACGACAGAGAACAAAGTGGCAAATCAGCTCGAGTAATGTCCCTTTGGCTTTGCAAATTGCTTACATCCGGGACATGCGCAATTGGAAGTCTCAAGAGCAAAAATGCCGGGTTTGTGCTCGTTCGTAGATGCGTGGCTTGGAAATCCAGAGTTTTCGAAATGGATACGAAAGGACCCTGGAGGAAATAAGCGAAATGCTTTTTGCTGCGTCTGCAAGAAGACTATCAGCGTCGCTTCGATGGGTGTTGGAGCGCTTACGTCTCGTGAGAAAGCTGCTTCCTTGGTGAAACCACAGGCGGAAGGTATCGTTCACTGGACCATTACTTACATAGAAAGACTAGTCTTCCGCCTGTGGTGAAACTGGACAGAGCCATTGATGCCCTCAAGTCATCGCATGCCACTAATGTTCCTTCAACCTCCCATCCCTCCATCTAAATTACATGTGTGTCTGTTTGTGTGTGTGTGTGTGTATTTTTATTTTCCGGAAACTGAAAAGTCGGACAGATCCAGATGAAAACGCGTAAGTATTACTATGATAATATTGTTGTTCAACCCTAGTCCACGCAAATTTTGGTCTTTCATTTTTATTTTGAGGGCTTTTAAAAGTCTTTAAAAAGTCTTTAATTTCTGAGACACAAATTCTGTACGAACCCTGTACTAGAATGAATACCCGCTTCGCCGGGTAGCCGGCTTCGCCGGGAAGAAGTACTTAGAGCCGTACGCCGGCTTCGCCGGGTCCGAACAATGGACCCGCCAAGCTTAGGTCCCTCCCAGATTCGTGGAATGGGAACAGCACGAAAATGATTCAGTGGCCATAATGCCATTCCTGACCATATCGAGTCCCATCCTTGTCGACGAATGTAACCGTGTTAATCACCTTTGGAGGCGAACTCCACTCAAACAGGATTGAGCAATTTAGAGCTTATCTCTAAGCCCTTTTGAACTGTTATGGCTTCTCAAAGGAAGGCCAGTACATACAATTACACAAAAGCCGCCAGACCACATCACAAACAGAACTGAACAATCCCCAGGTGTTGCCAACATAGAGAGAGACACACACACACACACACACACAAACACAGAGAAGCCGTATATATAGAGAGATAGATGATAGTGTATTTTTCGCGTGGCTATAAATTGATTCGACCTTTGCACTTTTACAGTGAGGATAATTTACGGGTCCAATTTACGTTCTGGACACTGCGGTGACCTTCTAAAAATAGTAACAGAACGCCGGGAATATCCGAAGATGCCCCACTCATACTATAGTGCACCATACGAAGGAAGGGAGGTAAACGCTGAAAACCTGGAGAAGATAAGGAAGAGTTACTTATAATGGTGAAATGAACACAAAAACCAAAATCGGTTCAGCGCTGCGCGCTGAGAGCACGTGTTGAAATATCTCATCGATGATAGTGTCCGGGGTGTAGCTGAATACGGTGTCCAAATTTGAAAAAGATCCACCGAGAACTTTGGCGTTGTGATGTGGTGTAGCGGCTTTGGTGTGTCGGTATGGGGGCCCGGGTAGCTGAGGTGGAACCAAAATCGGTTCAGCGCTGCGCGCTGAGAGCACGTGTTGAAATATCGACCAGGTTGTGTCCTGTCCCGGGTCTACCTGAATATGCCCACCAAATTTGAAGCAGATCCATCGAGAACTTTGGCTGTGCATCGCGAACACACACACACACAGACAGACAGAAGTCGTATATATATAGATATATACATGTAGCTTTTGGAAATTTAAGTTTTTAATGTTAAGCAGGGAGAATATTTAAGCAGACACATTTGGAAGCTGCAATTTTTTTCTCTGCACCCAAATTTTACCTTTACTTGCAAGAACCACTAACAGCGTGAATTAGACTCTTTAAATATGCTAACATGTAGATTCATTATTTCCATTTCTTCTGGAGATTGATTTTAATTTTCTTGAACTGCATTTTTAAGTTCGCGAATGTCCACTACATATCAACTTAATAATCGGCACAAACAACAGTAAAACATGTCTTATTGTACACTCTGCCGTGACAATCTGTACACTGACACTGGTTAGAAAGCAGGGTAGAGCTGTTACGTCATTTCAAATGATTGTTTTTTGTGTGCCTGGAATACTGTTTTTACTGAGAAGAAAGCTACTTTAGGAGTGTGTGAACTGTCCATCTTGCAAATGAAGCATTGAAGTTACAGACTATAATACCATTGGTCTGCCTTTTGTGAATGAAAATACTTCCAGTGTACTTGCAATGAATACATGCTGTTACATAGTCACTGGCACTACAGCAAAGCCTTTTGTGGTTGAAAGATTTTGGCTCAACTCAAGTGAAAGTGACCGCAAGGATTATAATATTTCTGCCTAATGGCAGATTTATTGACTCTTGACAATGTATGGCCCTAACAACCTCAGTCTATGTAATCAAACTGTCTGTACGTCCAAGAACGGCTGCATTGAAGAAAACATGCACTTTTCATCTTTGCCTCATCTCCATTTTTTCCAATTTGTAGAAAAAATTTGGCTCAGATATGTCTGTTTTCCTCAAAATTTGGATCCAACATAGTTTATATTCAGATTATGCAATCAATATGCAAGTAGCAATAAGAATTCAATGTTAACAAATCAAATTAAGTGTAGTGAAATCTCACAGACTAGATTTCAAGACAAGACATGGTTTTACTTTTTACCACATCGGCATACCATACACCGTCCTTGTAGATTTTGGCTGAAGTGAGAAGTGATCAATGATGAACATTTTTTGATATTCTTGTGCATCTTCTGGCTGTTGTTAAGTCACAGGCTTACCTCAACAAAAATGTAAAGGGCATACTGTTGACCTTATTTTCAAGTGAGAAGCTATGAATGGTGAACAGTTCTGAATATTTCTATCCATTTTCTGACCAAAGTTAGTCCCAGACTCGCATGAGAATGCTCCAAAATGCAAGTAGAGACACCCCCTCCCCTCTCCCATGTTCATAACACAAATTAATATGTTGTGATACATAATTACCATTTCTTAAACCATGGATTCCTATCCAAAACAGAAACTTTTTATTACACCCCTGGTTAAATCAACTGGCAGTTTAATTATACAGCAGTATCTTCCATGAAAAGACTCCTTTCCGACAAGCCACGAGTCCCTTCATCGCAGGTGTCCCTTTCTGACAGGGAAACTTTGGATGGTATACCAACAGACAACATCAAGTGTCCTTTACATGGAGGTGTCCTCTCACATGAGTGGCTCCATATGTTACTTAATACACAATTACTGTAGATTTTGAATTGTGGAACTCGCATAATGGCAATGTATGAAGACCAACGAACACTTTTGAACATGACTTAGAAATAAGTTGTGCTTAAAGATGACAGAGGAAAATATGTGATTTATATTTTATACAATACTCTCAATTGTTAATTGAAACACTTTTTGTAATACTCCTCTTGCTCTGCTTTTAGAAGCTCAACTGGGTAATATTTATAATTATATGCAAATAGCTTAGATTTTGGTAGAAGTGGATTTTATACATTCTAGAATCTCAATTGTGCCCTCTTTCTATCCTTGTCTTTCACGTACAAAAATCTTGTTCTCAAAAATTTTCCCCCCTGCTTATTAGTATAAAGTGATAGTTCTTTCTTGGCCCTATATTCTTTCTTGGGTTACCAACCACCCTTATGCAATAAAGAACTCTCATAATTGATTCGCGTACCTGCTGAGATCATAATGCTTTAAAGAAATAAACGTTGTTGGTGCTTTTTTGCCTGTAGAGTTCAGTGATTTTGTGCCAGGTAGTTGCTGAGTTGTACAGGTGTATGTGACGGTATGTGGTACAGAGTACATTTTTGTTGTAAAAGTTTTTGCTTATTCCACATTCCTTTTTGTATAAGTAATATGAAGGCTTCTTTTGCTATTTGAAATAAATTCTTACTACAGTCTGACAGTTATTGTGTTTTTATTTTAAGAACTGCAAACACAAAGTACACAACAATTAAATACAGTACTGTATAACTGAAAAATGTGTAATTAGCAGCACAATGAAATTTACAGCAAAATCATGTTTTGAGGGTGCGACGCTCAGAAAAATGTTCATGAGATCTCACAACAACAATGAAGTCAAAGATCCCCATAACAAAAGCAGAAAACAAACTACTTGAAACACATGCACTTTCAATTTCACAAATCATTCAGTTTCGGCTTTTATCAAACAACACTCTTAAACTTAACTCATTCTCCTTAAAACAGGAAAGTAGGCTCGTTAAAAAGGAAACCTGAAAATCTATACGCTTGATCTGAAATCTGGGACTACCAGAGACACAGAGTGAAGTTCATAAAAAAAAAAGACATATCTAAATAAAAAGTGATTTGTTATGGTTTGGGACATGCAGCAGTTGACTCAACATATATGGACAGTGACAAAGACAAGCCAGACATTACGCTTGCAAGTCCACTGTTTTCTTGAAAATGCTGGCACCGTCTTTGCCAGGAATGAAGTCTGTCAGCTCATGCACACCAACTTTGCTCAGGTCTTTAATGTGGTACACTGCAGTATCTGAAACATTAAAAAACAAACAAAAACAATCTGATTTTTTTGGAACATGTACGCACAAATTTGCACATAAATTATTGTGAAGTGGCACTTCAGATCAATTGTGCACACTGTCTCACACACACACATACATAAGAGGTGTTTGCAATGAAACGTACACATGCACACTGTGAAAAGACGCTTCAGAAAGAATGTACAGTGCACACACACACACACTACCCAACTCAACTAGACTCGAGTAACAAACACACTTTGCACACAAGCACCAAGTCTCACCTGTAGAACCAACACAACGGCTGCTTGCTTCTCTCCTATCCCCTTGTCCCGCAGTAGTATTTCTCTGATTTGTACATGTACCCCCAATGCCTTCACCTCCAGTCGTTGTCTCTATTCTTTTTATTTTTCCAGGGCTTTGGGACAAGTTCTTGTCTACTGCAAGTCTGTTGGTCACATTTCTGGTACCTCGTTGAGTAGGGCCGACATTTTGATCTTGAGATTCTGTACTCCTTTTTGCAGGAGAGTGTGATGATGAGGACGCATTAGCAGGTCTTTTGTGAGATGGTGGTTGTGTGTTTGTGTGTTTTTCTGAACTCCCATTCTGCTGTCTTTGGGCCTCTCTTCTGTGGTGGTCTTGTATAGATGTCCCTTTACCTTCAGAAGCCTGATTTTGAGTAGATGCTGAACCTACACCAGAGTCTTGATTTGGTCTTCTAGTTCTAGACACCGCTCCCATGCCTCTTGGACTGTCGGATCTTAATGATGGCCTATCAGCTGATGTAGCATCCTGTTGCCTTGGCGATGACCTCTGAGCAGATGACCTTGATGCCCTCTGATTAGGTGACCTTAATGACCTACATGCTGGTGCAGGGTTCTGTGCAGGAGGGGGTGATGCAGACTTCTGGTGAGTTGCAGAACTGGAAGGTTGTCTGGTGGAAGTTGTTATGGGCCTGTGCGGCTGCGCTGTGCTGGATGATTGTGTGCTGGGCTGATTCTGGGTTTGAGACACAATACATTTTGTTATGAAAAATATTTCTATACATACTGGAGATCATAGTAGGATATGCTCACACAAAAAGTTATTCTTGCACGTGTATCTGGAGAAGAAAAAAAAAGTCCACATGTTTAATTTGACAAGAATATTCCTTTTCTAAAATTGCACAAGATTCTTTTAAAAGGACATAACTGAACAAAAAAATATGTCTAATCACCCCAAGAGTTATCCATTTCGGGTTGGAGTTTGTTATTATGTCACCACACAACAGGAATACCTTAAAGCCATATGTACTCGATGACTATACACGCTAATTGCTTTACCAACAGCTGGAGACAGACTAAATTAAGTTCCCTGCAAAATATTGTGGTCTAGGACCCCTTAAATGTTGAGATATTTGAATTTTCATTTTGATCTGGATCGTCCTATTTATAGATTTGGCAACACATGTAACGTTGATGCAAGGGAGAGAACACCGCGGCTTTGTTGACATCCTCACTTTTTCAGAGGCTAGAACAAGCTATAATGCATGTATTATGGTCCGCGCATGGTGACGTATCATCATTATATGGTCTTATGGTGCGTTTGACATCGATTGTGGGCAAACTACACTTTGTAAACACGGGAGTGCGTTAGTATGCCTTTAAAATAAGTGTTTGAGAGCTCAGTTATTCAAATTGGAACAGCTGGTTTTGAGTGGCATTTGGAGACTGCATTTCTCCACGATGCGCCTTCAGTTCACCACTGCTGATTTTCGTTCTACCTTTTGCCCATGAGAGACATTGTGTTTCACACGCTCTTGCTAGAGGTACAGATTTGAAGTCATCCAAATCAGCTACAGAGTTTGGTTTGGGGGTTGAATATAGATTACAACCCGAACACACTCAAGGCATGCCTTAGTATCAGTGTTTTAGCGCTCTATTTTTTCAGGTCTATTTACTGTGTTGGTGGTAAAGCACAAAATATGCATGTGTTTGCTGGATTACAAGTTTGACTTCCTGAATCCAATGGAATATATTTGCTTCAAGAAATGTGAAACCATTAAAAATAAATAAAATTAAATAAAATATGACGATGAAGGGAATCAGGACTCCTGATACAGGAGAGCGGACCACTCGCCAATTTAAATTCATTTAAATAGTTAAGTAGCATAGTTAAGTTAGAACCCCCTTGGAGTACATGTGTTCAGCTTACCAATCTCCCTGGAATCGGTGTGTCCCAGCACAATAACATCTGTTTTTTGACCACTGTAAAACAAATTGAAAAAACACTTCAGCAACTTTCCCATTTCCATGTGCACATAAACAGCTACAGCTAAATAAACTGCTACATTCTTAGGTAAGGTCTTGTATAGTGTGTTTGTTTGTGACTGCATGGATTTAAACGATGAATTTGCTTTTGTACTCCTGTTCTTTTTGTGTCTTAATGATTGTATTGTGGTTTTGTACATGTGTATAGTAATGTCATTGTAAAGCGCTTAGAGCTTCTAGGTAAGCGCTCTATAAATTTCCATTATTATTATAGTACAAGTGTCTAAAATGTGCAAGAGAAATAATGATTCAAAACTTTGTATTTGTTTTACCTTATCAACCTTTGCCAGGACAGTTTCTTTTCTTATAGATACTCATATCAAGGAGCCCATCAATTTGTTTCAACGTAAATAAATATTCAATAGAACAGTGTCATCTCCATTGTACGTAACATGTAGTAGAACCCAAAGTAAAGTGAGACGGTTTGAATTGTAGACTCCTCTAGACTAAGAATAAGAGAAATTTTAAAGCAATAGTATTGGTTCAATGCCGTAACTTACTAGTAACTACCAAGATGTCTTTACTTGCTTCCTGCCAGCAAGAAACAGAATGGAGAGACATGTCCACTCTAAAAAAAAAAGATGAGCTTACAAGCAACAATATCCTGAGGAGGTAGGAAATATTTTCCCAAGACGACTGTTGACCTGTCCCCAGCTCGTACACTGTCGTATACATAACGTGAGTGGAACACGGCCAGATGTTCACTCTCATATGCATGGGAACTGAAAACACTGTCAACAGAGAAAAGGCACTTAAACGACAACAGTAAACTTTCAAAGGCTGAAAGAACAGGTCTCTTAAATGTACAAATGCATGTCCACACAAATAAACCCATGAAACACCATAGATGAAAACAAACAAAAAAGAGTTAAAACAAATGAGAAAAAGGTGATACAATGTAGCCCTACAAGTTTACAATGCTTGTATCTTTTCCCAAGTCAAGATCACAGTCACTTACACAAATTGTAAATGTCAACAGAGTCAGATATCATTCATTCATTCATGATTCAATAGAAATATGAATCCGCTCAGTCTGTTTAGCAGTTCCGTCATTGCTGCAGGAACAACGTACACCACTGAAAGACATAGATACACAACAGTGGTGCTGACCCGAAGCAACGTTCTTTACAATACTGCCTGTTGATCCTCGTCAGAAACAGATTATGTCTCATTTAAAAGTTAACTTATAATGCTGCATATTTACCTCTCTGTGTCTGGACAGGTGCTGTCAGAACTGAAGATGAACTCTGCCGTGTCAAAATCAGCTTCTCTACCTCCATTGTCCTCTGAGATAGAAAAAAGATTGATTGTGAATATGATGTGATCCAAAACAAATCTTTCATATATTTCTTAACTTCTGATGCTGCATTTCCCAATGCACGGTTAATATGAGTGTCACGTTTTTATTCTCTTTTGATGCATTACTAAATTACTGACATGCTATAAAAATTAAAAATGTGTACTACTTCAAAGAAAAAAACACCAACTTCAATAACAACCAGACAAACAAAACATCCAACTTCCAAGTGAATTTTGGGTTTTGAAATCTTATGGCAGCTATATATATATATATACTAGATGAATACCCGCTTCGTCGGGTACCCAGCTTCGCTGGACCCGGCAAAGCTCACCAATACCCGGCTTTGCCGGGCGCACCGTATGCGATTGACGCCACACGAAGGAAGGGAGATAAACGCGCAAAACACTGGAGAAGATAAGGAAGAGTTACTGGGAATGGATGTACAGAAAAACCAAAATCGGTTCAGCGCTGCGCGCTTAGAGCACGTGTTGAAAATTTTCATCGAGCAGATTGTGTCCGGGGTCTACCTGAATATGCCCACCAAATATTTGAAGCAGATCCATCGAGAACTTTGGCCGTGCATCGCGAAGAAAGACAGACAGACAGACAGACACACACAAGCCGTATATAGATATAGATAGCTATTCTGATGGACACGTGGGGGAATTCGGGGGCTGTGATTGGATGGTCTCACACATCCCTTTTCCGATCATCAAAGCATAACGCTACGGAAGTTGGCCATTTTTGCCGATATCCAAACGATATCGGCAATAACAAAGACGCATGGTTCCGGTTTCTTTCACGTGTATAAAGTACACGCATACCTCGCCAGGTTTGTTTCTGTGACTAGTCGACAGACGATGCCATTTGCTTTGTGTGTGTTTTTGTTGTTGCTTACTGTACATGACATACATTACGTGTAAAATCCAGTTCTTTAACAGGCAACGAACCTTGCAAATTTCCAGAAGCTGCAATCTGAAGCGACCTATCTCTGATTTTAGCAGACAATCTCTCCAATGTTTAACACAAAATCAGCAAACTCTCCTGTCACATAGAACGTCCATTGTATAGTGCAATGTTGAAATGAAGTTACCGGTCTGAAACATTTCGTCGTTTCTTCTGAGACAATCCTTGCTCTCTTATCATCTACAGATTTACCGCAGTCTTCACCACGCGAATTCCCAACAGAAGTCAGACTTTCGAACATACAATCTACGTAGGCAAGCATGATACGTCATGACGTCATATGATTCCTAACAATCATATTGACGTAATGCTAAGCATCCGGTTATCTCGAGTTTTCTCCGTAATACATGTCCGTGGGTTTTTCAATGTTAGGTTATTTCCGTGGCTTCATGCGGAAAGGGAACCGTCGCCTGCAATCAACGACATGGACCATTCTGGTACTTGTTGCTGACAAAAACATGATTTTAACACAGAATTTAATGTCAGAATAGCTATATAAACGCTATTGTGTTTTCATCGTAGCAATAGGGTCCGATATTTAGACTCGAACAAGTATAATGCGACTCGTCTTCGACTCGTCGGCATTATACTTGTCTCGTCTAAATATCGGGCCCTATTGCTACGCTGAAAACACAATAGCTGTTAATATAATAGGGTTCAGTTGATCACCTAAAAATATATTTGTGGGAAAACAGAAAATAACTTACTCCATAGTATTTTGGTCTGACCATCTACACTTGAGGAGAACCAGGCACTCAGATCTTTGAACATTTTTTTTTATGAAGTCAGGGACGCTGAAACATACATAATTGATAAAAATTTATCATAAATCTATGGAACCAGCAGAAGATTCAAGTTCTTCAGTCTCTACCTTTTATTGATGCAAACTTGTCAAAGCATTGGCAAAGCAACTATAGCACACGGCTTTTACCTGCCATCGCGACGAGCAACTTACTCTGTTTCTTTAAAAAATATATGCACATATCACAGTAACATCGCATCGACTTTTCTTTTCTGTAATTGCTAGCCGAAACTCACGTGCTTAGCGATCACTCCTATATATATATAATACTAGATGAATACCCGCTTCACCGGGTACGGCTGCGCCGGGAAGAAGTCGATCCGAATACCCGGCTGCGCCGGGGACCCGGATATAGCCGACGCACCGCACGGAGGAAGGGAGATAATCGCGGCTAAAAACACTGGAGAAGATAAGGAAGAGTTACTGGTAGTGGATCCAGACAACAAAAACAAAATCGGTTCAGCACAAAAAACAAAATCGGTTCAGCGCTGCGCGCTGAGAGCACGTGTTGAAATATCTCATCGACCAGGTTGTGTCCCGGGTGTACCTGAATATGCCCACCAAATTTGAAGCAGATCCATTGAGAACTTTGGCCGTGGCACAGACAGACAGACACACAGACACTAGTCGTATATATGTTGTTATGTTATGTTATGTTATCAGACTGGTACTTAGGCTGTTAAGCCTTTGTCTGATCTTTTGATCAGTTGCTATCCTAGCCTAACTTTGGGCTAGGTAACCTACACGATCTTTTGACCGTGGCCTATTCTATCAACTTTTTCTTGGCTGGTGTAGTGAGAGGCATACTGACATTTGGGCTATACATATAATCTTTCAGTGCATTGTCCAAGCGATTTTTGAAACTGTTCATTGTCGGCGCTTCTACCACATTCTTGTCCAAGGAGTTCCACGTGTCTATGATTCTGTTCGTGAAGAAAGATTGTCGGAGAGCTGTTCTGCATTGTTTCTTCTTGAGCTTGAACTGATGTCCACGGGTATTACAAAGGCTATTCAGCTCCAGTGGGTTCTTGCAATCGTAGTATCCATGCATGAATTTGTATGTTTCAATCATGTCTCTATATATATATAGATAGTGATCGGCAAGCAATAGGCGGCAAAGCGTGACTCTAGTGTGCATATTTTTTAAAGAGATAGGTATAATATCGAGCACACACTGCATAGCATACACAATAGAGTTAGCTAATATATAGTTGTTCGTTATGATGGCAATTAATTAAGTTAAAGCCACGGTCGGGCCTGCAAAATCACTTTGAAAACTAAAAAGCTTCATCAATAAATGTGGCTCTTACTCTGCCACATCGCTTAAATTATCTTAAATACAGATTTATATCCGGAAAGCATCTATCAAACAATCATGCAGCTAATATATTTATAGGGGGTGTGATCAGTGAAACTGAAAGTGAAAGTAGCAGTAGCCTGGTAAAATCATACATCATCATGTGTGTGTTCCTGGACCTTTATTTTCCTTTTTCATCAAATGAAACAAGTGTCTAATATCTAACGTTCGTGGACAGATTTGACGGAAAACTTGTCAACTCAGCCAGTACTACAGCAGCCAAATGTTGTGCAAAGCTCTTCTTACCAGCAGACGATAGCGACTTCGTGACCCCACTCAAATCAAACACACCGCCCGCGGAGGAATTCAGATAAGTAGTTAACTGACAAGAAAATGCATAAACACGAATAAACAAAGGACTACAACTGTTCTAAATTTAAAATGGTGACTTTTAAGCTCATTCTAATTGAGTGTTCCGAGTAATATGTTGCAAAACTGCCAAACTCACAAAGCTCTATTTCGTCGCAAAACTTCCGGAGTCGTTAACAGTCACTCCCGGAAGGGAGAGTTGTTTCCCCTGAGCCGTCTGCTTTGCTCGCTTTTAATGGTAAGATCATGGACCTGTTCTTGTAAGTCCATGGGTAAGATAGTGTGCTGCATGATGCAGAAGTCGTAAAATAATGACATTATTTTCGGAGAAATAGATTTTGTCGTCTGGTCTGTTAAAAAAACAACACCCACAGCATCATGATCCACTGCCAGGAATCAGTGGTGCCCGTGGAAGCAGGTGCTCTCCAGTGCTTTGTCTTTAGCTCTTACAGGCAGAAAGACGGACAGTGTACACACAGACAGGCACACAGACAGACAGACACACACAGACACACGCGCACGCACGAGCACGAGCATGCACACACGCACACACACTTACACATGCTATCTGTCTGTCTGTTGATCTATAACTGAACATGTAGCAATTGTTTTCTTTACTTGTTTATTCTTTAGCCATTTTAGAATAGTCCCTCTTTAGGGCGAGGGCCAAATGTAAAAAAGGAACTAGAGCTGAATTGTCAATGCAGAAGAAACCTCTTTAATAAATAACGGCCAAATTACTTTTTTTTGTAGATCTGTAAAAATGCAGTCGAGGTGGAACGAACTGGAAGAAATCCACACATCCCTTGAACGTTCAACAGCTGGCTCCATCAACCCAGAGTCATGGCAGCAGGTCATCAAGTCAACACTGAGAGAGTCATCACCAAACGACAGTGTTATGTGCCATGGGTCGCCAGCTGTGTGTCACCACTGTCACCAGCTTGCAGCTCTGTCAGCCATCACCATGATGATCCTGACGGTGAAGCAGAATGGATGGAGACAGATGGAAGAGACATATCTGCAGCCATTGGTTACAATGGATGTGCTGAAACATATGGTAACATCTGAAGTGTTGTTTTTCAGCCGTATTTAGATACTTTTGTGTAGTTACACATTTTTAGAAGTTATCTATGGGAAGGGCAGCATTACATAATGTGGGCAAAATAAATAGCATAACTATGTTTTAATGTTTCACATTCTATAGAATTCAGTTCAGGTATAAACACGGAAAATATAGATCTGGCAAGTTCAGATTTTGACTAGATATATTAGCAGCTGGAGCTTAATTGTGTTCAGAGTTTTATGTCTGTTGAGTCTGAAAAATCCTGTTGATTGCGGAGAGCCTGTACATAATTACTGGCGCCTTTTTTTGATTTGCTAGAATTTAAACTAATTAATGTACTAAAAGTAACTTTTTTACTGTCTTCTTTTAGGTTGCCCTGCTGCTTAATCCATGCCAGTTTCTAAGATACCAAGCTCGGAGAACACTGGCAGCTCTACTGACATCAGAGTGCAAAGAGGTATTATATAACCCTCAGCATTCATACATGTATAGGCGCAGAAAAACTCAGACAAAGACAAACAGACAGGCAGACAGACACACTTATTAACACACACGCACACATGTACACACACACACAAACACACATTCACAAAGACACACACACAGACACACACACACACACATACACACACACACACACACACACACACTTGATGATTTGAAGCAAAACAAAGCTATGAACCAATTTTTAAGTGCAAAACGGATCCAGTGCCTACGGTAGTTCAAGATTCAGCCCTCATCATTACTTTGATTATGAGTATTATTTTGTTTTCCAGGAGACAACGGACCAGTATATCACAGAAGCATGTGTAGAGACGGTCATGCACAATCGTTCTGGCTCTACTCTGTGCATAGAACCCCTTCAGTTACTGTGTACAATGCTGTCTAAACGTTCAGGTCACAAACTCAGTGTGAAAACCTCAGAGTTTCTCCTTCCTTATCTTCCTGCTCTGTATTCACAGTGCTGTCAGACCTCTGTGGGCGGTAGGGAGAATCTCATGTCTGAAGAAAATGACACACTCGCTCAGATAGAAAGTGTTCAAGGAGGCTCTGCAAAACGTCTTAAAGTGCTTTCTGAAACAAAGAAACTTTGTGATATAACTTTAATAGAACGCTCTCCAAGTAAACGACCACAGTTAGCACATTCGTCTCAGCAGCAGCCTACCTCAGAGTCCTTGCCATGCGTACAACACGAACAGGCAGCAGGAGACTCTATTGACGACAGGAGTCATGGTCCAAGGCAGTCAGAAAGTCTGCATTATGTGTTTCTGTGTTTAGTTCAGAAAGTGTCAAAACTAATCAACTCGATTGAAGAGCCAGACAAAAGCAGCCAGCTGAAGCTACTGAATAGATCCACATTGTTCTACCTCATAAGGGAACACTTTCAGCTCTTCAGAAAGGGTTTGTTCAAAGAAAACAGCAACTGTTTGCTCGCTGAGAGGAAATTTCTGGATGTGATGGACACAGTTCTCTGCTACTCAGGTCTCAGAACACAAAACATCTCTGGAAGTGTGTATGAAACAGTTGCCAAGCATTTCGTCCATAACTTCAAAATAATTGACTGTTCATGGTCATTTCAAATTCAGCACACATTTATTGGAGGTGTTCTGATCATGAACGACAGGAGAGAATCTGATTCCAAAGAAGATGGTCAAACGGTTGATCTGACGGTGGATGAAGACTGCTGTCCAGTTCTTGTTCTTCTTGTTGCTGTTCTTCTCAAGTCATGCGCCATTGTCTTCAAAAGTGGTGAAGGACAGAAGGGTACTGTTTTCTTTCTTTTTATTTGGAGTTGTATGGTATAAATGCAAAGATTAATGTGTTTATGAAGGCTTGTATTCCTACAGTTCTGTGTGTGTAAGTTTTGTTTAATCAATCTAACTACACTATTGATTGTATGTATTTCTTATTTCACAATTAGCAGGAAATTTTGCAGCACTGCTGGACTCTTTGTCATAATCATGGATGTATAGATTGAACATTGGATTTTTCTTCTTTGAGCCAGGTGATGTTAGAGTCCAACAAAAACTCATATTTAGGCGGATAGCCGAGACTACAAAAGAGTACATGTTTGAGTGCGTTTAATCTTAAAACATAAAGGAATTCAAACTGAAATCGATCAGTAAATAAATGTTATCTGTATTTTTGACCAAAATATGACATTTAGCACAGATTATGACAGTCATTGTTCACCTCAACCGCTGACGTGGTCTCGGAGGAATACTGACTGTCTCGGTTTGTGTAAAATGTAATAGTTGGTCAAAAATACAAATAACGTATATATTGTACTATTTTGCAGGGGAAGCGATCAAACCATGCACAGCGTTGCTTCTGTCCATGCACCACGGTCTTCATGACCTGCAACACAGAGGATCATCACCTGTGGACAATACACCTGCAGGTTATAAAACTGTAAGCACCACACCTGCAGAAGACTCACCTGTAGACAAGATTCTTGCAAGATGCACACCTGAATGTCGCTTACACCTAGACTGGCTGCCCCAGGTGTGTGGCGAGCAGGACGATCGCTGGGTGGAGGCCCTGCTTTGTTCGCTGGACATTGTCGTCCATGCTCAGGCTTTGTAAGTAAAGGTTTACCTTATTTTTTTAATATGACCGACGATGTTGACAGAAGCTCTCATTCATCTTACCTTTGCTTTCCTGTTGTGTTATTTTTTGTCTCAAAAACTGTTATAATGACTCTTAGTCATTTGGAGTTTATCTCATGGATCTCATCATTGTGGTTTTAATATTCTTTGACAAACATAGTCTAGAGCTGGCAATCTTCATATGCACACAGAATGAAACTGAGGAAACGAAAGTAGAAGCACATGGTGTGGTGCTTGTGCTGGTTTCTTTTTGAAAAAGAAATGCTACCTGCCCGGGTAGCTTAGTTGGTAGAGCACAGGTTCGAATCCGGGCCGGAACAGACATGAGTCAACTTTATATGCAGATTCAGAGAGGGTAACCATGTCCCATCCCTATGTCATTACAGTACGTGGCACGTAAACAACCTTGGTCATTCTGCCATAAGTGCAGTTGGTTGATTACGCCTAAACATGCAATCACTAGCGCGACTCTTGGTGCTGCTAGCCTTCCTTTGGGAAGAACCGACCCAAATTTGCCAGCAATGGGATAATAAAGTACACTACTTTAGATATTCCCACAAAGAAACAATAAAGAAAATGTTTTTGTGTTAAGACAGGAGTGTAATAACAAACAAGAGTTTTTGTTGTTGTAACTTTTCAGCAGCTGCAGAGAGGATGATGATGTGAAGTCACTAATAACACTGTTGGATCCCCACCGACTGTTCATCCAGATGCTGCACCTGACAAACTATGACACCTCTCTGCTCATTGACTGGCTCACCTCACCTGAGACCTGTTTCCTGGCCTACCTGGTTAGATACCTGCGTCTTCTGGCTGCTGACTTTCCAGCCTTTTGTCAAGCTGCTCGCATCTGGAATTGTTCAGGTGACGCCTGGAGCTGCTCCTTAGGTGATGTGAAAGCGGAATGCTGCATGGAGGGACAGTCTGTTAACTGCGAGCAGAGTGGTGAACATGGGAAAAAGCGTTCTGCCTTAAACACTTTGATTTCAGCAGAAGGCGAGCCATCAACAGCAGAGGATAAGCAATCACAAGCGGATAATATACTATCTTCAGCAAAGCAGCAGTTCATGCCTAGTCAGCGCACATCAAAGAACAGTAATGTTGAAGGAAACGAAGGATGGGCTTGCAGTGCACAAAAGACACCCGCAGCAAATGAGACAGGAACAGAAGCTACTCAGGGAGGAAAAGAAACTTTGAATCCAAGTTCTTCCAAGGTTTTTGATTCTGATAGACCTGTGAAGCTTAGCACTGGCCTGGCTCTCCTCTCTGCGTATGATGATGATGATAGCGATGTTGATGAAAGGGATGATTATGATGACAGTGCTGATGAAGAACATGATGATGATACATTTAGTGATCACGGTATGGGTGATACAGATGAACTTGATTGTGTCGATGGCCACATCAGTGATGATAATATTGGTGATGACTTTGAAGGTTCCAATCTTGGTAGTGATGCGCCATGCACACAGCAAGACAAAGATTTTCATGGAACAGAATCAGTGTACCAAGTGTCCCGTGGGAAGGGACAACACCACGATTCTAACACCATAAATAGTACAAAGTTGAAACTTGCCCCAAAACAACAAAAGTATGTTGCAAAAACGAATGCAGGTCTGATAAGGGAGGTAAACATTGATAACTTAGCAGAAAACTGCATTAACAGAGTTATGTCTCTTCTAACAGGCCTGCGAAAGAGGCTGCAGAAGCTGGACAGTGGCGGGTTGTTAATGTACAATCCCAAACCTCTTGTCAGACTTCTACAGCGGTGTGAAGAAGGGTATGGTCATCAGCTGTTTAAGGATGCTTGATACATGGGTTTAAAGCTATCGTCTATTTATGACTATCCGGGGCTACGAGTTTGAAAAGATAGGGCTGAGAATCCTGTACAGAATTCTGTACAGCGAAGCCGGGCAGCCTGAAACTCGACCAACACTGGCTGCATGAAATTGACATCTTCATTAAACGCCTGACTTTTGCGCTGGTAACTTTCTGTTTGCTCTCTCAGGGCTGAGCATACTTCATTTTCAAGAGGGATTCAGGGAAAAATGAAACGCCTCGACAGAGACTCAAACTCACGACCTCGAAATTTCGGGGGCTATGTCCTAACCACCATTGCGCTAATAATACAAAATGATGAAAAAAATATGATTTTGTTATATGCTATTCTTGAAACAGCATCAAATTCCCTTTAAACTGCCTGGTGATTAATTAGTATCTGAAGGGTGATACATCCATAATATGTCCGGAAGACTTGACTGGGCGGACCGAGCAGCCAATTTTAGTTGCACCGGATATCAAATTCATTCTACCAGCTTATATATATATATAGCACCCTCCCTCGCCCCCCTCCCCCCAACCTCCAAAAGTGAATTCTTTCGTCGGAATTTGTTTTTTTTTCTTGCCACTTTGACTCAGATCTAAGGTACAGGAAGGGTATTTATTGTTTGTGACAGGCACACGAAAGGATAGGATTCTTTCCATCCGTCACATATAACAAGAAGGCGAAATTGGTCAACTGGATCTAAAGTTGGAGATCGTGTGTATAACCTGTGCTGTGTTGCTTTGACATAAGCAGCAGGTTGTTTTAGGACACATGCGCTGTAAAAATACGTTGAAAAAAACAATTAAGTACATTCGCTTGTTTGATGTATGACGACAAAAATAAGGTCGCAAAAATGGGGTGAATTAAAGACATAACATCGGCTTTAAAAAAAAAATGTTGAGGCAACAATGTGGCGACCTCATTTAAACATTGAATTGATAGACATTTTTGTCAAACAATTTCTGAGGCAGTCCACACTAAGGGATTGTGTTTCACTTTCAGCTTGGAAGCTGAAAAATTGATTAAATAATTTTTACTTAAATTCTCAACATTCCAATGAAAAAGAAAATTGTAATGACAGATTAAAACATGATTGCTTTGCATTCTCTATCAGTTCCCAAATCCAATTATATATATATATATATGTGAAGGGATACTTATTTCTCTCTCTATCTCTGCTAAGAGATTTTAACAAATCTCGGAAGAAAGTCTCTGCTGACTTTCAATTGTTTCTTTCACAATTTCTGATGTTTTATAAATATATATATATATATAATGTCATGTTTGCTTTAAAAATTTTCACAAAATTAAGCAAATCGGCGTTCACGAAGACAAGCGCTGCCCCTCTCAACCTATAGCTTACTTGTCTCAGTGATGACTGCTACCGGGCTTTCAGTGTTGATCTTTTAGCTGCAGGTTGACTCAATGTTTTGTCTTTGATTCACACGATTGATTTTCAGTGTTTGTTGGTTCGCACAAACGTGTATGATATGTTGACACAACAACGAAACTACAGTTTTGTTACCAATAACTAATTCTGTTTTTTCCCCCGACGGCATTTTGTTTTGAATGAGCTCTGAATGGGAAGGAAATAAAGCATGTTACTATACTATGGTTTTAGATATTTATCTTGTGTGTTTGGATCCCATGTTATGTTAAACATGTGTGATGTCAGATCAACCCTCGTATCCAAAATAAAAGCATAAATTTATCACACTTTTGGTACACAGCTTTATGGAATTAGCCATGTGTGTGTAAGTGTGTGTGTGTGTGTGTGTGTGTAAGCATAAACTTATCTTTTCTTAAGCATGGCACCGTGGTTTATGTCTATATCTTTCCCATAAACCACAAAAACAACACATTCCGACTGTTAAGTCCTTTGTACTGGAAACTTGCATTCTCCCGGTAAGGTCATATATTGTACTACTTGCAAGCCCCTGGAGCAATTTTTTGATTAGTGCTTTTGTGAACAAGAAACAATTAACAAGTGGCTCTATTCCATCCTCCCCCTTTCCCCGTCGCGATATAACCTTGAACGGTTGAAAACGACGTTAAACACCAAATAAAGAAAGAAAGAAAGAAAGAACACATTCCGACATTCAATTTTCACGATGCATATGTCACACTTTTGGTACACAGCTTTATGGAATGAGCCGTGTGTGTGTGTGTGTGTGTGTGTGTGTGTGTGAGTGAAGAAGAGGATTCGGGATACCGACCTGAGTGCGCAATCACTGACACATACATACGTACACCGTCCTACTCGATTCATAGCCGTATGCCGGAATACACTTAGTCAAATATTGACCAAATGTAAAAGAAAACAAATTAAAAGCAACCAATGAAAATACATCAAAACGAGCTGCAGCACTTTCTTCACAGATGTGCAAAGAACACCTGTAAATACCTATGGGCATACAATCTGAGATATACTTTACCTTTCACATTACTCTCTCAACATCATTTAACCTTTTCCTCATCAGTTTCCCTCCCTCTCCCTCTCTCTCTCTCTCTCTCTCTCTCTCTCTCTCTCTCTCTCACTCTCTCCCCCCCCCCCTTTACCACCAACTTCAAACTTACCCATCTGCAACAGTCGCCGGATTGTTATTTTACACCTCCGTCTTGTTCTCTCTCTCTCTCTCTCTCTCTCTCTCTCTCTCTCTCTCTCTCTCTCTCTCTCTCTCTCTCTCTCTCTCTCTCTCTCTCTCTCTCTCTCTCTCACTCAACCCCCATCCCCACGCCTCCCGACCAATCCACCAACTTCAATCTCTCCCATCTGCAACAGTCGCCGTATTGTTATTTTTACACCTCCGCCTGTGTATACCTTTTGTTACCTCAATCAATCAATCAATGACGCTTATATCGCGCATATTCCGTGGGTACAGTTCTAGGCGCTCTGCAGTGATGCCGTGTGAGATGAAATTTTATACGGCCAGTAGATTGCAGCCATGTCGGCGCATATTTACCTTTCACGGCCTTATTCCAAGTCACACGGGTATGGTAGACAATTATTAACGGTGCCTAAGCAATTTTGCCAGGAAAGACCCTTTTGTCAATCGTGGGATCTTTAACGTGCACACCCAATGTAGTATACACGGGGGGTGGTTCGGACACCGAAGAGAGTCTGCACACAAAGTTGACTCTGTGAAATAAATTTCCGCCGAACCTGGGATCGAACTCGCGCTGACAGCGGCCAACTGAATACAAATCCAGCGCGCTACCAACTGAGCTATATCCCCGCCCGGTGGTAATGCTGTAACAAGTCCACTTCTCGCGCCGTGGTGAGTTAATCGGCTTAGAACAATCTGTGTCTGTGCCACTTTTCGGTCTTGCTGTTGAAGCTCACTTACAGTCCCACATCAAGAGACAAGTGGAATTTGTGCAGGAATGTGTGCCAGCTTTAACTGCCCAACTATTCGGTGATCATGAGCGTTTTAAAATGTCTGAAAACTATGTAACATTTGTAACATGTATCTGCTCATACATTTCCTCAGTTTGGTGGCGTTTGTGTGAGTGATTGAGTGCGTAAGTGTGTATGTGTGTGTGCGTGCGCGCGTCAGTGTGCGCGTGTGTGGTTGGACTATATGTCTAATTAATCTTTTTAGTTGTGTGCAATTTATTTTGGAATGCGTGCGCTCTGAGATGGTGAGCCGAACTGTTTTCACGGGAATGAGTGTGCCTTTAAATCTCGAACCCACAGCGGAGGACCATGAAAGAACAGACTTTGCGACTGATGCCAGTGTGACGATGACATCTTGGCCCCGTGGTCATATTACGATTCTCGGCCTCGTTGATCTCGTATAAACTCCACAGTGAACAAAAAACCCACCCGGCTTCGATAGTACTGATGAGCGACCGTGGGTAGCCTACCTTACATTCATGGGGCCAACTTTGCCCAACCAATTTTTTTTATTTAACTTAGAAATTTGATTCATCCTAAAATGTTTCCCTTCTCATTCGAGGGACGTAACCACTCAGTAAACGTTTTCGAAGAAATCGATTTTTGGGGTGAATCTATTAAATTTCACCACAAATTTTCTTCACATGCAAGAAACTGACATGCTTTTCGTCCTTAAATAATTTCACTTAATTATTTTTACCAGGAAAGAACATTTCAGTCTCGAGTATATATCGAGGGGGTAATATGACCACGGGGCCAAGATGTCATCGTCACACCGGCTCTCAGTGTCCTTTTGTTAAAGAATGATGGCCCACCGCATCTGTTCTGGCTTGTTCTTTCTTCTTATCGGTTAAGGTTCGAGTCCTGTTATGCCCGGACAGCCTGCGCTATCGTTGAGTGACAGGTGGGACACAGTGACAATTAGTGGTCAAAGTCAGGTGCAGGTAGCCAGCATGGTGTGGGGAGAAAGTTGATCCCTCAAAGTCGGTTGAGAGGTAAACATACGGTTACAGAACCAATTCTGTTTCGGATTCCTTTGTTGTTACTAAATTTTGTATGTGTGGTTTAAAAAAATATTTAATATGACAAGACATAAAACATTCAACAGTATGAAACGAGGATATCATATTACGTGACCAACGTGGTAGGCTACTAAATCAACCTGTGAGTTTTCTGTCAGAGGCACGGCCCAAAATGAGGTGTGAATTAGAGCGGATTCATTTGAACGCGCTGTCACTCGATAAATATATCCACAATATGTGTATATAAACTAAGGCCTGGTACGTGTATCAAGCAGCATTCGCATAATAGGCTACAGTGTAGTAGTGGTCTTAAAATCAGTACATCTAAGCAATAAAATACAAACCCAGTGAAAATGGCATTTTAGATAAATCAAAAATGAAATATGGGGGGAAAAGCGGGGGGAGTGGGACTTAAAAGCGTAGGGAGCCGTCTTGCTAGCAAAAAGTAAAGTTGGAACGTGACTCGATCTGCTCAGAGAAAAACTTGAAAGTGCGTCCTCCTTTCTTCCTCAGCCGACCAAGTCTGCAAAACACACTGCAACGTCAGTGTTTCCATAACGCTGAGAATAGACCACCTCCCGGCCGATAAAGCCTGTTGTTTTGGGCACAAGTGGACGGCCACAAGTAATCAGCTTGCAGACACTCATCCTCTCGCCCCTAATTTCGCCGCAGCCGCTTCCTGATTGCCTGGCGACATTTCGGTGCGCAAAGCTCGGAGAGGGGCGAATTAAGACAGAGGATTTGTGTCAAATCACCTCCCGTGCTTACTGTCTGCCGCCCTTCAAGATTACCTGTGGCGAGGCTGCCTGGCCAACGGTGCGCTGATAGCGGTCAAGTGCGGCTTGGTGCCACTTCGGATCTTTACTTGTCCCGCGCGTTGAAGATGAGCGTTTTACCTGTCCCCGGCGGTCCCGATGAGGTGCGGGGACAGCTGTTGTGAACCGGTACACATGTGGTGATCAGGGACTGAGCCGCCTCGTTGCAGATGACAAAAAGCTGACGATGAAGCATATGGTGTATCTGAAATGATGGGCCAGATCACCGTACATGGTGGTCAAATCTGTTAGTACACCCCCGAAAAGGTGGAATAGTGCAAAGAAAGGTAAACGTGAACAGTCCAGTGAGATCTTTGTCGTCTTTGGAAATCACCCAGCTGCCATTACACAGTACAACCCCCCCCCCCCCCACCCAGCCGTCCCTCTCCCCTGCAAGTGAATCTGAAATCTTTACCGTGCGCATGCGTGCATATGGGGGCGCCTAACAGCCACAGAGAAGCTCGACAATAAGATCACGCCCTCCAAAAAGTGAATTCGGGATTCAAACTCGTTATTCAGCGCCGAACTGGTTTTCAAAGCGGCACTATTCAATGTAGTACAATTATGCCTGTTATTACAGTAGCCGCACCCCAACAATATCACACACACACCACACACTGACACACACACACACACACATGCGCGAACGCAAGCACGTACGCACATACACACACACACACACACACACACACACACACACACACACACACACACACACACAGAGTTTCTAACTGTAAAGATTCCAAAAGAAACTATCATTGGACCTAACCGTTGGGCCAAACAGTGCGCTTTGCACTTTTTAACTGGCATGAAATTCAAGTTTTACGCCCTCACGGCAAAGCCATTAGGGGCATGTTCCCGGGTTTTAACCCGACTTTAGATGAGATACACAAGTGTATGCGTGTTTAGGTGGTATCAGCCATCTGCACTTATGGCAGAATGACCGAGGTCTTTTACGGGCCACTGTGGTGACACGGGGGTGGAAGATGGATACCGTCTCTGGGTCTGCACATAAGGTTGACCTGTGCCCGTCCCGGCCCGGATTCGAACCAGCGACCTTTCGATCACAAGTCCAGTGCTCTACCACCTGAGCTACCCGGGCCCCCGACTTTTTAACTGTTTCCCGTGCTACGTCTTGACTCCGGGCAAAGCTGCTTAGTATGGTGGTGTGACTGAGTGGCAGCGGCAAGCTCCGTGCGGCCGTGGTTGTGTTTAAATGGATCGAAGGTGATTGTGCATCGTTTGGTCATTACTCTGTCTTGGGCACGATCACCCGGACACTTGATGGTCTGATCATTTATGGAGGACAACCAGGGCTGAGATGCACGAAGCAAAAATGGGTGCCACCCAACAAGCCGCGGGGTCTGACTGGTTGAAATCACAACAAATATCAATATTGCTATTTCATATGTTACGTGGATTTCCATTGGTCAATTGGGCAAAACTGAGCTCAGTGCAAAAGTGATATTGACGACATTTCCGTCGATATCAGTTTTGATATCGACGACCTCTTTATTGCTTCCCCACTTCAAAAACAAAAACACCTAAATTTAAAAACAAACAAATATATATGAAAATGTAATGATCCCAGAATTTAGTTGAGCAAGTGACTAAAGACTTTTTGAAAGAAAAGACATTTGAAAATATTGAAAAGTACAAGAAAAGAGTGAACAAAAAGAAATAATAATCAGAGGGAGGGATATGGAACAGCCAAAACTGAGACAAATACTTTTGTAATTTGGTTTAAACATAAGTTTATTTTAACAAAGGTTACAATCATGACATGTATACAAAGTTCACAGAAATAGCAACAAGCTAGAAGCTTATAGTGGTGTTCCTGCATGACAGTACAACAAAAGGCGGTAACGGCTGAAAAATTTGTCTCAATAAACCAAATCTATTAATAACGTAATGAACGTTGCATAATGATTATAAAGAAAGACAGTAAAGGAAGGAAGGAGTGAAAGAAGATGAATAAAAGAAGAGGGATGGGTAGGAGATGTGCAGAAGTTAAAGTTGTTGTCCGGCTTGTAGAGCATTTATTCTGATTTACCCAAAGCGGCCTGAACGTTCAATGAACGAGTGTTTGGTGGAAAAGTTTTCAAATCTAAGGAATACTGTCTGTCTCCGTTTAAAAGGTGGGGGAGGTGAATTATGTGATTGGGGAGGGTATGTATAGTTTCTTGACGTGCTTCGCGATAATTTGGACAATCGAATATGAAGTGTTGTACGGATTCGGACGGGAATCCGCAGTCACATGATGCATCTGTAGCAACGTGACGTCTCACTAGATCGTTATTGAGATCACTTATATATATAACCTGAGCTTACAGTGAATTATTTGTGACATGCGATCTCCAGAATAAAAATAACACGGCGGACTTAAATCGTTTTTTGACAAAAAGTGCTTAAATTCACTTAGGGAATCACTAAGTTTTATATAGTCTGGTAAAGAATTCCAGAGTTGTGTAGTAGATGGGAGAAATGAGTTTCTGTATAATTCAGTTTTAAACGATGGAACTTTCCTGTCTAGAGGTCTGCGCCGGTGGTATGGGTTATTAGTTGATATCAATGGTGGCAATTTTCTTTACAGTAAATACAACATGTCCAGAGAATTAGCAATATATCTAACATTGACTGACTGTGTGATGATATCTTCTGCTATTGGTCTGTTTCGACAGTGATATAAAAATCTCGACCTCCGGTCTCGATTTTGATATCACTGTCTCAACAGACCATAGCAGAAGATGTCATCACACAGTCCGTCAATATTGGGTAATATCAACCAATCCGAACCCGCAGCTGCGTACCACCCATTTGAGTGGCACTCAGTTTCGCTTCGTGCATCTCAGCCTTGGTCCCAGTTTGGCCTCTCGCTTTACTTGACTTGGGTTCTAGCAATGGCAACAGCTGTGCGACAAAGGCAAACAAAAACAGCGATCATCAGAGCAAAGTTACAAAGGTGTCAACCAAAGAATGTTCATGGTACACTCTTTGACTTGAACATTTCCACTTCAGTCATCGCCCAACTCTCAAGATTATTGAGCGAAACCTAGGTGGAAACACTGTTTAGATTGAAAGAAAGAAGAGATAAAAACATGCAAGGTTTAAAACTAATTGCCCTTTTTACCCACCAAAGAAAAAAGAGATCTACGTGTATTTAATGATTGCCAATCTCAGACTCATGTTCACAGACACTTTTCATTATTTATTCTTTTGGACCAAAATATGACATTTGACCCATATCATCGATTGAAAAGTCCTCAATAAAAGAACAAAAGACTGATCGTGCTGGACACTTTCCACAGAAAAGGGGCACTTGCTCACGCCAATAATGGGTACGGGTCCAAGATTGCTTGACCAAAAATACAATAAATTTGAGTAAAAAATTACGTCACCACAGTGCGGTCCCAACTTTTTGCCAAAAGCCGGATATGACGTCAGCAAATACATTTATTGAAAAAACCAACTTGCGGGAATATCATCTGGGAGAAGTTATCAAAACCAGTAGTATTGACTGGTTGGCAATTTCTTTTCCGGTATTTTCACCCCAAAACCGGTAAGATTTCCAGTGAACATCAACACTTAAAACAGCATGTACATGTACAGAAGTGCTAAGTAAAGATTCATTCACGTCCCGGTCCGGTTATTTTCGGCCATCATTTGAAGTGGTCTTTACTTCTCTTCATTGTTTCCCTTGGTCTTTTTCTTCTTATACTTTGATTGTTTTCTTCCCAATCCTTTCATGTGCATGGTCTTTCATGCCTTATCTTAATGTAATTCCATAATTGTTTCAAGTGGTCTTTCTTTCTTGGCTTAAACAAATTGAAGTGTTCTTTCCTTACCTTAGTTTTTTGATTCATCATTTAAAATTGTCTTTCTGTCCCTTTTCTTTTGTTTTGTCTGCATACATGTAGTGGTGTTTTTCTCTCTTTATCTGTATTTTGTTTTTATAGCGTCAAATGGTCTTTCCGTTTCTTATCTTTACGTCTTGCATCGTGGTCTTTATATCCTTCATCTGTGCCTTTTGCATTACATGTATTCTAGATGGTCTTTCCATCTATTATCCTTACTTTTTGCATTATTTCAAGTTGTTTGTTGTTCCCAAATCTTTTTATTTATTTATTTTTTTTTACATCGTTTCATTTTTTTTTCTCCATTTTCATGACTTTATTGTCCCGGGATCGCTTCCTTTCTGAATGTTTCCTTTAGTATTTTCTTTTTCTTTTGGTGGTTTGCAGACTGTAGCAATTTCTCATCTTTTATGGACTTTTCAGTATTAAAGCCTGTTTTTGTTCCAAACTCAATTTTCTTTCTTTCTTTCTTTCTTTCTTTCTTTCTTTCTTTCTTTCCTTCTTTCTTTCTTTTTTCTTCTTTATTCCATTCTTTGTTCTTTGTTCTGCTGCAGTTTAATTAAATATTGTTCTACAAGCTTACGTGCCCCTCCTCTTTTTTTGGTTTTCGTTAACATTCCCCTCCCGGCCCCCCCCCCCCCCCCCCCGTACATGTGTGTTAAATCCTGTTCTTCATGAATTCAAAATAAATTTTGAGAGTAGCCCGGGGCGTACCTTTTCACGGATATTTGTTCCGCACCCACACCTTCTCAAATTGGTGATTTGCTTACGAATCGGAAAACGTCTTGAAATCTTTCGCATAAAGTTCTCGCCATCAGCAAATTTGTGACAAATTGAGAGCAACAGGCAGAAGAGATGAAAATAATTGGTGTCACAACACTGAATGCAGAGAGTGAGACTTTTCTCACGTGCGAAACACTATTGTGTGTCAGTCAATAACTACGGTAGGCTCAGCGTGTGTAAGTTGACATCAAGACTACTAGTGCATTAGTTGTGTTTTTGATGGAGAGCGGCATTGGGTGTGAAAGTTGGTCCTCTGTGTTGACAAGGAGTGATTTTCTTGCCACTCACGATTGTTTACGGGTTGGGCGTATTGTTGTGCTCGTAGGTACTCAGTACCAGTCATTTTAAGGCATTTATAATTGGTTCTTGACGCAGGTGATGGCAGCACTAGCCTTTACAGAGAGAGAGAGAGAGAGAGAGAGAGAGAGAGAGAGAGAGAGAGAGAGAGAGAGAGAGGGAGGGAGGGAGGGAGAGAGAGAGAGAGAGAGAGAGAGAGAGAGAGAGAGAGAGAGAGAGAGAGAGAGAGAGAGAGAGAGAGAGAGAGAGAGAGAGAGAGAGGTTTTCACAGGCGGAGGTGTAAAAATAACAATACGGCGACTGTTGCAGATGTGAGAGATTGAAGTTGGTGGATTGGTCGGGAGGCGTGGGGGTGGGGGTTGAGTGTGAGAGAGAGAGAGAGAGAGAGAGAGACTGAGAGAGAGAGAGAGAGAGAGAGAGAGAGAGAGAGAGAGAGAGAGAGAGAGAGAGAGAGAGAGAGAGCGGGCTTTCAACGATTAAGTTACTTGCACGTGTGCTGATCTAGGCTGACGAAACAGTGCCAACAAACACAGGTGTCGTTTTGCGTCAGTGGTAGTCGCACAAACTTCGGTGAAATCGCCTTGACTCTTTGCCGTCAGTTCGGTAGATGTGCCGATGTTTTGTTCACCGTGGGGTTAAGGTGACGCCAAGACCTACCTTAAAACCACAGTTCTTCCCATGAAATAAATCTGCTCACCATTTCAGATGTGGACAAGATTTAACATGGTATAAGAACATCCTTCCATTCGGACACATGCCAACAATCAACAACCTGGGTGCTCTGTGTAGAGTGCGCATTTGTTTATCAACACATTTCTGTAAAAAAAAAACACCGTAGTGGCAATCTGCGAAATTAATTCATTAAAAAAGAAGTTCCAATCTGTACCGTAAGCAGTCCGGATGTTGGTTTTGTTCATTCTGATAATCATCGGTCCACGCTATCGCTGGTCTCTCTGACAGGGTGCATAACTGATTACTGCGCGGAATCTATCAAAACAAGAATACAGAGTTATCTCCCAACTGAGACGAAAGTGATTGCAGATTGGCCGACTTCGACAGTGATCTCCGTTCTGTTCTTCACAGTTATGATAAAGACATCGTTCTAAGGTTAAAACAAGTCGAAATGTTGAGACTGCTGTGGGAAGGAGACCTTGATATTGTGGCATCACTCCCAACTGGTTACGGAAAAACGTATCGTCTGCTTCGTAGCCAAAGTTGATTATCACGTGACACTTTTGCCATATTTAGAGTTGTTTGCACAGTAAATACACCCGCGAAAGATAGCTCGCTTGTTTTACATATCAATTCCTTTGTAATTCAAAAATTACACAACACCATGAAAAATCATTATCGACAATCGCGAATCTGCTTATATCAATAGCACATTACGAAAAGCTCTAAATATGTTAAAAAAAAAATCGATTTCTTACCCACAGAAAGAAAACCAAGGCATCCTGTCAGTGATAAATGAGACCCGAAGGGAAGCAACTCATTTTGTTATGTTACTAAGTGGAGGGATGTTATCATAAAAGCCTGGCCAGAACTGAGATAGTGACCAGAATCGGGTTTTTTTCGTTTTTTTTGACCTCAGTTCGCATGCAAGGCTGCTTCAACCCATCTTTTTTGCCTCTTTCGTCTTTTTTTGTGTTTTTTTTGTTTGTTTTGTTTTTGCGGTGAGCATATCCTTCTTTATTGGTTTTTTTTTTCAATGACATTTTAATTTTGTTTTTCTTTACATTGCAGGTTACATTCACATTAAATTACTTTTTAATTCAACAACAATCTAACTAAGGACAATGGGGATAAACCTTTTCGAGCAGAATCGTTTACCCGAGTACGACTGTGCCTTTAAAGGTCGAATAATATAAAAATCCTTGTAACAATTAACTATATAACATCTGTTTATAACCGTTTAAAAGTAAAGCTACCCGTGGTATGAGGAACCACAGTACATCGTACCACAAAACACCTTTTATACAAACTTGCATAGTTTTCTGACGTCTACAGTGTATCGTATCACGAAACACCTTTGAGACAAACTTGCATGGTTTTTGTCTAAAATCTTTGCATTGAGGAATTGAAACGCAAAAAGCAACAATAGGGACACGTCTTCAATGAACCTGTTTGAGTCCTGGTTTTTAAACTTACCGTGATGTGCATAACTCAGGTATGTTAAAAAAAAAAAAATCTCATCTGCGTCGCAATCTTCTAAAATATCTCATTTGCCGCACGCACGTAGCCACACAGGTGAACACTGAAACAGAGTTCGTGTGCACCTACTTATAACAAAAATAATTCGATACCTGCCCATTAAAGTTCCATTCTTCTTTCCTCCTCCATTGCCATCATTCAAATTAAGGTTGCACTTTACCACTCCTTAATCCATCCCTGGTGCCCGTAAATCTGTCTGTCTGTCCGTCTGTCGCTCAGTGTGACAATCAGAAACCCCCCCCTCCTCCAACCCCTTCTCACCGCCTTCTCACAATTTGTCACCTGTGTGTCTTTCAGTTGCTTCTGTGTTTCTTTTTCTCCCTTCTGTCTAAAGAACCTCCCATATTTTCAATGAATCTGACTCTTACTTCCATCATTTTTGTCCACGCCATCGCTAACGCAAGCGGCGGTGAAAGTAACAAGATTCTTGTTATTGCGAATGGCGTTGGCGTCAATTACCGCCTCTGAACGCAGGTGTTTTGGACGAACGACAGCCGCTGAGTATCTGTCAAAAAATGAGCTTGGAGGAGAAAATAGAATTGTCAGTCAAATATACCCCCCCCCCCCACCACCAGAATCCCCACTTATAACGTGTTACCCTAATTAAAGTTAATTTTTAATGCAATTTTACAATATTGACTGCGAGAGTGCGAGCTCAATGGGTTTTACTCGAAAAGCCAAAGCGTATGATTGCATAATGGTATAAGTGTGACAATCGTATAGTGTAAACTGTGTGTATTGTGTCCCTAAAATCTTCACTTTGTCCGCCTATTTTTGTTTTCTGTTGCTGTTTCTGTTATTTTGCTATTCTGTTTTCGTTTTTAGGTTTAGAATGTATCCAAGTGATGAAGTACGTCGCAGTAGTTGTAACTGAAAAAAATATTGGTCTCAATCGTTATATTCTTTCTCCCTACATGGTGGTCTATGTCAAGAACGTCTACATTTCAAATTCAACCAATCTTTGTTTCCTGCATCTTTTGACATTCATTCGTTTTGTTGTGCGAGCCGAATTACCTACGAGAAACAAGACATCTGTCTCCATGTCTCTATTGTTCGCGGTTAGTTACAATTTCAAGGGAGCAAACTCACACGGGAAGAAGGGGAGGTTACCGGCTGACCAGAGACTGTGACGAACAGGGTCTGACAAGGAACACCTTAATTTGATGTGAATACGGGGATGTGAACATGGGAGGGGAGAACACTCCTTGGCTGTACGCACACCTGGGATTTGAACCCTCCTTCTTTTCTGTAGATGTTCTTTCCCATATTGTGTTGTTTTTGATAAGCTGACAGCGTGAAGAGTTATAGTAGCTTGAGAAAAACGTTGAAGACGGAGAAGAGGAGACAGAAAACGAGGCAGAGGATGAATATGCAAACAGATTAGGGTTAAAATGAAGACTCCGTATCCTGTTAAACAAAATAAAGATCTTCAAAATGAAAAAGTTTGCTATCGTTCTATCATGTTGTTCTTGTTGAAACGGTTGTATGGAACCAAAATGAAGAAAACGTGTCAACCAATACCAAATCTCACAAAACTCCAGCGACAAGTAACTCCTGAAACCAAGTTAGGAGGCGAGGGAAAAGGGGGGGGGGGGGGGGGGGGGGGGGATGAGGGGATAGAAGAAAAAAAGAAGAAGAAGCGAAGAACAAACTCTCCCCTAGCCGTCATTCCATGATTTGTACAGACTTCTTTCTGTCTGCAGTTACAATTCGTGAGAATAATCTAAATGTTTTTTTCTCAAACGATAATCAAAGCCTTCAGAAAGATGTTTTTGTCCAATGAAAAACCGCGGAGTAAAGACGCAATTAATATGCAAATAGCTCTGGCCGGTAGTTATGGGTTCTTTATAGCTCTGAGCGTCTCTCTCTCTGTCAAACTAACAGCTATGCTCGTCGAATCGCCACAGTTTGATTTGTGTTCCTCGACGGCGAACATGGGATATGAACAGCGATGGGACAATGCAGTAACTAAAAAGAAGAAAAAAAGAAAAAAGAAATTAAATCAAAAGCATGTTAATGAGGTGGAATCTACAATATACCAGTGCTAAACGACTATGACAGAGAGGATGGCTGAGAAGACATCTTCTAGCAAAATCAGTATTGTCCGGAAGACCCTTTGGAAGAATTCATACTGCAAACATGCAAGTGAAAATGCTTTTGCTAATTTGAGAGCAAAACTTAGTGTATAAGAAGCTTTTGTGTCTAACAGGTAGGCTGCTAATCACACAGCAACTATTGAAGCTGTTCGTTCTTGTTTGGTGAGTTGACAGGCATCGTGTTAAAGAGGAACGAACGCTATGCTTGTTGGCGAAGTGGAGGACCCTCAAATTCCGAAAGGGAAAAGTCACTGATTGATCGCAATTTATTATACTTTGTTTTCTCTTCATATATTCAGGCCACTTCTTCTTTACAGTACTTCACGTTTTAAAAGATTTCCCTCGTAAAATAGAGTTAAGATCGCGTCTCGAAGACGTAGCCTATTCTATCCTTGGCCCAAAGGTTCAAAAATAAAAAAATGAGGCCTTTAAAAAAAGGCCTTATTTGTTTTTAGAAATTACGCCTTATAATGCTTTCATCAAATTCATAAGAAAATACTTTAACATTGGCTTACTTCCATTTTATAAATGTACATGGGTGATCAGAGAAAAAGATAATCATGAAAGAAACATAAATACTGGATTAATAAATGTCACTACGTGGCCTTGGGCAGCAACTTTCATTCCCTTGTTTGTGTTTCCATTGACTGATTGTGTGTTTTATTTATGTGTTTCTGTTTTCTCTCCTTTGCACCTTACCATAAAAGAAACTAACGCCATGAATGCCTGCGCAGACCCTTGATTTTTACCCCCTATAATGCCTGCGCAACTTACTTTCGCCAACCACCCAAGACTGAGTGCAACCTGTGCCGCACATAGCACAGACAGGGATCAGAGAAATCAGAACGAAATCAGAAATCAGAACGAAATCAGAACGAAATCAGAAGTCAGAACGAGGCAAAACGACAGGGCGAACCGTTCAGCTCTACCGAAGAAGAAAGTCTGCCAGGATCTTTGCCCATTAGATACCTGCCCATTAAAGTTCCATTCTTCTTTCCTCCTCCATTGCCATCATTCAAATTAAGGTTGCACTTTACCACTCCTTAATCCATCCCTGGTGCCCGTAAATCTGTCTGTCTGTCCGTCTGTCGCTCAGTGTGACAATCAGTACACCCCCCCCCCCCCCCCCCCCCACCCCCTCTTCGACAGAGAACGAAGCAAAACGACAGGGCAACCCGTTCAGCTCTGCCGAAGAAGAAAGTCTGCCAGGATCTTTGCCCAGCAGTCCTGCAAACCAACCCGTGCCGCAGCGAGGGCTAGGGACTGGAGGCAGTGCCGGCGGGCGCTGCAGACGACAGGGGAAAGCATGTAAATTCGCAGATCGCCTAATCAAAACGGGATTATTGTTCCGCGCCCCCCGGGTCTAAACTCGGCCTTCCCTTCCGACGACAAGCGCTCCGCTCCAATCCCTCTAATTCTGTTTTACTCACTCAATTTCCATCGCATCACAATTCCAATTACAGTTAGGGCCCTTCTTAATCAAATCGGGCGCTCGTCGGAAAATCATCTAATTCTATTACCCCGCCGGTGCCGGCATAAGAGATAATTATGGACCGGCAATGTGTTGGGTAAATGATAGATTTGGGCGGTGGCCTGCATACGGAATGGGGCTGTCTCCTTGGCGGGGCTATGTCGGAGGAATACAGATGCTCCGGTGGCCATTATTCTCGCATTATTGCCTCTCCCGTCGACCGCATTTGTTTAAGGGAAGCGTGCAATGTCAAGAGCGTCTTGGGCTGAGATAGGCATGTCACTTGCTGTCGTCTGCTGTCTTTGGGGGAACTTTCTGCGCCTTTTTTTCCTCTGATTTGACTGAAGAGGGTTGTGATTTTGGAAAGGGAATTTTGGGGAAAAGGGGATGTCACATTTGTGTGGATGTGTTCTTTCTGTGTTAGTCTTTCGGGTTTTTTGTTCCCATTCGAATATGCTGTTGACTTTGCTTCATTTAATTTTTCAAGCGAAATACTTTTTTTCTCTTTTGTGTTCCTTTTCTTTGAGACTCGTACCCTCTAAAACTTCAGCTCACTGTGCATTGCTGTTACATAATTATCCATTTCACACCATGGATTTACACGTTTTAAACACAAGTTTTGCGGGACACACGTCCTTCAACAAATGGCTTGGCCCCAGGGGACTAAAAAACCAAAGTCAATATTAACAATGAATGCAGACGTCAAGCAAGCAACGTGTAAGCAATGCTAAGTGTAGAAAATGCTAACACATTTTTCTCTCATTCATTCAGCGCCATGGATGCTCAATATCCTAAAACTGTCAAACTGACGTAATTAACAATAGCGCAGATCCTTGATTTTGAAGACAATTTTATTTTGAGTTTCTTCTTCATCTTCGTTCATGGGCTGAAACTCCCACCTTCACTCATGTTTTTGCACGAATGGGTTTTTACGTGTATGACCGTTTCTACCCCGCCATTTTGAGTTTGAAAAAGCACTTTTTTTTTTATTCAGGTTCACCAAGCTGATTATTTTGTTTCTGTAACATTGTCATTGGGTAACATACAGCCACTCAAAGTCAGGGAGGAAACCTGCCGAGCAAAACTGAGACGTATGTGATACACGTAATAGACACCCCCCTCGCTAGTGACTGGCCTACGGAACATTTTGACTCATTCAAGTGCTGTTCACATGGCAGACATTTTAACAACTTGTTCAAGCGATTTTAGTCGGCGCCAAGTCAAATCAAAATCGCTGCCCATGTGAACCAGCGCAAACGCTCAAACTGGTTTAAGCGGCTATTCTCGACAGACTTGAAGGCCTGTTCAGCTATATCTGAGCTGCCTCCTAATGTGGGAAGAGCAGTTTGGTTAGAGCTAACTAATCAGTAAGCCCGATCAGAAAAATCTGCGCCAAATCTGCGCCAAGTCATGGCCGAGTCGAGCAGTGCTCAAATGAGTTTTGGAGTCGCGGCTAATAGATATTATGTCCTAAATCGAACCTAAATTGTTGGGAACGTTCACGTGGCAGATTTTTAGCCGACTTGGCCTCAACAACTGGTTTAAACAAAACTTTATTCAATTATTATCATGACAAAAACAATACATGGTTTTTAGGATAACTCACTCAAGCATATAATGCTTATTTTAAGTAATCCTGGTATGTACATAACAAAGGTTAACATGATGGCGGACAAAATACATTTACTCAACAACTCGGGAGCGATTTCAAACCAACAATTATAGTTGGGGAAAAGTAGATTGAAAGTCGAGCCACGCGAACGGCAAAAAAAAAGTATTCACTCTTTCACAAGCCATGCAAACCCAACAGAGGTATTTCCCAACATCGTGTACTGCCTCACATTTTACATATAGCCAAGTGTGCATATTTTCAAATCAATAATTTTGTACTCACTTAAAGAAAATTTCTCTTCTTTGAATTGTCGGTATTGTCAGCCGTAGCGTAAACGTTTATAAAGCTTCATTCCGTCAACCTTGCGCTTACCGTAATCGGTAAATCTGTCTTTTCCCCTTTAAAGATATATATATTCCTACCAGTGTAAACCGTCATGTAAATTATCACAAATCAGTCCAGGATTTTGTTATATGGTATAAGAGTATCTTTCCATTTAGATATATTCCAACAAAATCAGAATAGGAGAGGTGTTTAGTCGAGAACAATGTTATTACTTATAATATATATTTAAATATAATGTTAATTTTGTAGTGTTTCGTTTGTCTTTATGATACATGCACCACCACTGCAATTTCTCCATGTGAGATAATAAAGTTAATTTGATTTGATTTGATTATTGTTGAATTAATTTCGCAGATTGACATACATGTTAGAAACAACATTTCTCCACAATCGGTGGTGGTGTACATGATCGTTTGACACGGGAAAGAAGATATCTGTTTTCATTTTCATTTTTTTCATTTTTTTTCATTTTCATTTTTATTTTCATTACTTTATGAATCGCTGGAAAATTCGGGTCGCTTCCTCCCAGTGGAAAGCTAGCAGCAACGGAATCGCGCTACCCAGGTGCCTGTGTGTTTGGGTGTATTCAGCCACCTGCACTTATGGTAGAATGACCAAGGTCTTTTACGTGCTATTGTGGTGACACGGGGGTGGGACATGGCTTCCGTCTCTGGGTCTGCACATAAAGTTGACCCGTGTCCGTCCCGGCCCGAATTCGAACCTGTGACCTTCCGATCACAAGTCCAGTGCTCTACCAACTGAGCTACCGGGCCCCCAATCTCTACAACAAAGACCCTTATTTGTTTTTGTATTACAGTACTCATCGCTTGTTTTTGTGTTTCAGCACGCCAAACAGATTCACTTCTCTTGTTCAAAATAGTGACGGTGAACATTCCGCAAAGGGCAGAGTAATATTGCTTGGAAAATAGCCCCTCTTAGAGAGCAAGATTGCGAGTGTAAATTTACTTCCAATCACGCTATTCGCATTACAGAATGTTTTTCCCCTTTTATTTTCATGCCCTGTTTTTAAGGTAATTATTTGTGAAACCTTATGAAAATAAACCAGAAACAAACAGCTGCCACCTGGGACATTTCAGCTTCGTAACCAGGTAAATGGTTTTTGCCAGGCGGGTAAAATTGAAGGATATGTGAGAATGATTAAGTCTAATTGAGAAAAGATACTTTTTTCCCCAATGTGTAACTGAAAAAGTTGCCCCAATTAACTTTTATAACTTATTGGCTTGACAGTTTTCCCTTTCAAATGGGTGACATTTTGTCACACAAACAAGGGGGGAAATCAGAAAAGGGAGAGACAAGTCAGAAATTTAAAGGAGACATGCAGAATTGCTTTTGTGTCAACTGCATATTTCGAGTCCAGGGCCGGACTAGGCGAAGAGGAGGGGGGGGGGGGGGTTGCCAGTGGTGGCCCAGGGGGATGTCCCCCCTGGCGGCAGGGGCGGATCAGTTCATTTTATGGGTGTTTTTTTTCAAAAGTATATTGTGAAGATATGGGTGTGAAGGCGCGAAGCGCCGAGCCGACGGCGCGAAGCGCCTAGCTTGCTAGGGGGGTCCGGGGGCATGCCCCCCCCGGAAAATTTTGAAAAAAAGGATGCAAAATGGTGCAATCTGGTGCATTCTGAGAATGATCATTACCAGTTTCAGGCAGCAGATTTTGTCACTGATTAATACCCCAAAAATTGAAACTCAATGTAAAATAAAGAAATGCATACCTCATTCAATATTTTTATTTTTTGGCTGGGGGGGGGGGGGGTCCGGAAACCCTAGAACCCCCCCCCCCCCCCCTCGTTGTGGGGGTCAGGGGGCGAAGCCCCCTGAAGCTGATGGGTAGGTCATATTCTGAGATAGGAAAATGGTCGCTCCTGGAATAAAACGGCATAAAATAAGCAATAATAAAAAAAAAATTAAATAAGTAAGGTACATGTTTAGGCTAGGGGGGGGGGGGGGGGGGGGGGGGGGGGGGGGGGGGGAGGGGGGGGGGGGGGGGGGGGGGGGGGGGGGGGGGGGGGGGGGGGGGGTTGCGCAACCCCCATAACCCCCCGGTAGTCCGGCCCTGGAGTCCCTTGTAACATGAGAGACTGGTATTGGTAGAACACAATGTGTAGACTGCATTGTTATGGTTGATGTGATGGGTTAGAGGGAAAAAAAGGTACTTTGAAATGTATTAAAGGCACACTCCTCCTCGTAAAAACAGTTCTTTTTTCACGCGACAAGACCATCCCTCCACTTGGTCACATACCAAAAATCAACACCCTGACTGGTTGTTGTGGTGAGTTGGAACTTTTCGATGAATTAATTTCTCTCAAAAAAATCTTTTAACGAAGTTAATTCATAAAAACATTCTACTGTCATCATCAGTATGTGATCAACTAGCTAGATGGTCTTATCACTGGCCAGATTCTGAGGCGGTGAGCTGAACTGTTTACAAGGAAAGGAGTGCGCCTTTAAACGAAAGGAAATTAAAAATAGAGCATTATGTGTTCATTTAGGCCAAACAAAAATATATGTTGGTTTAGGGTAACGTGACAAAAAAAGATTAGGGTCGGTAGGTCGGCTTTTTACATTTAGTCAAGTTTTGACTAAATGTTTTAACATAGAGGGGGGAATCGAGACGAGGGTCGTGGTGTATGTGTGTGTGTGTGTGTGCGTGTGCGTGTGTGTGTGTGTGTGTGTGTGTGTGTGTGTGTGTGTGTGTGTGTGTGTGTGTGTGTGTGTGTGTGTGTGTGTGTAGAGCGATTCAGAGTAAACTACTGGACCGATCTTTATGAAATTTTTCATGAGAGTTCCTGGGTATCATTTTTTAAAATTTAGTCGATTTTAAAGGAGGTTACTTCCCTTAGTCTAGGGTGTTCGCAAAATGTGCCAAAAGTTTTTGTTTTTTTGAAAAAAAGAAAAAAAAGTTTTAGGGTCGGCGGGGAAAAAAGGTTTGCCCTACGGGTTACCCTTAACCAACATATATTGTTATTTGGCCATATCTATTTCAAAACATATTTAGATCTTTTGCAATAAAGTGCGTACAAAGTTTTCTGTTGCGATTATTCTTACTGTACTTTTTGTTGCTTCCTGGTAGACTTAATTTGTTTGTTTCACTTTTACATTGGTTCTGTTTGTGATCTGAGCTGTATTTGATTAAATCTTGTTGGAAGACAAATGGCATTTGTCTATTAGCTCCGTGAGAGCTCGGTGAATATGAATCGTGGCTTTGTGTTTCGTGACCGTTGCTTCTTGATTACATTTTTTTCTCATTCAAACACATTTTTTGATGTTTTCTACATTTATTTTAATTTGTATTTTACCGTCTGTTATACTTCATTCTGTTGTCGAGTGGGGCATATATATATGGGTGAATGTGAGAGATCGTATGGCTATCTAATTCCGCCGAAATCGTCTCGTGAGAATTAAAGAACGCCTGGTTAACACTTTCTATGTTGACAAAGTTTTTTTAAGCCGAGACCAGCTGTGCTGCAGCAGGTCACTCAGAATTGTAGCAAATGTGTAGCAACTGTGAATCAACACGCTGGAATGCAGGCGTTAGATCGACTTTACAGGAAACGACTGAAGTGACTGTGTGTACGGATATATATGTAGGGCCTATCCGTACCGGCACGGTTGGTCTAGTGGTAAGGCGTCCGCCCCGTGATCGGGAGGTCGTGGGTTCGAAGACTTTAAAATTGGCAATCTAGTGGCTGCTCAGCCTGGCGTCTGGCATCATGGGGTTAGTGCTAGGACTGGTTGGTCCGGTGTCAGAATAATGTGACTGGGTGAGACATGAAGCCTGTGCTGCGACTTCTGTCTTGTGTGTGGCGCACGTTATATGTCAAAGCAGCACCGCCCTGACTGATATGGCCCTTCGTGGTCGGCTGGGCGTTAAGCAAACAAACAAACAAACAAAAGGGCCTAACCGTACCAGGTCAGATAGAGCCATATGAGTGGAACGGATATATCCGTACTTGTGAGACAATGAGTTAAGACAGTTGAACCATGCCACAAGAGTTGGTGATTTTGACACTGCTGCATTGGCACTCATCCAGCATCTATGGCGGGATGAACATCCTGTTTTGGAGTGTACAAATAATTACTAAATTTTTTTCTACTTTATATGAAATATTTAAACTTGTCTTTCCCGTTTTTAAGGAAGTAAAGTTTATTTATGTTTTTATTCATATATTAATTAATTCATTCATTTATGTATTAGTTTGTTTGCTTGTTTGTGTATTCCTGTAACAATATATTGGTTTATTGTTTGTCCTTATCTAACCTTTTCACAAAATATGCTGGAAAGTTCAGTTGGTGCTCTCCATTTAACTTGCTTACAAACAGCAGATGGCGTTTTTCTTACTTTTCCCTTGCACCTGATTCTCTGTCGCGGACAGTTTGGCGACAAATTACACATAAGAAGAAAAAAGAAGAAAAGATGAAAGATGAGAACCTTTGAGGAGAAGCAGCACAGAAGGAAAAAATGGTTTCTTTTTAAGTAATCGTAAAAAGTAGAAAACTCAGGTCAAAATGATGACGTTTATCATACTTCATTCCGCCAAAAAGAGACAGAAGTTTCTTATCTTGACGTTCGTCAAATTTCGAGATTTAATCAAAACGAAAGGACGACTTGCTTAACAGGCTATCGCGTTGCAGTTGTAATTAGCACATGAAAAGCGTGTTTGACAAAGAAACAAATATCTCAAGATCTCACAAACACTTCAAAAAGTGAAAAAGTGACAGATAAATGATGTTCAAGGCGATTGAATGTAGCGTCGAATACTGTTTTGTGCCATTCATCAGTTGTCTTTATCTTGGAGTTATCGTTCTTGCCAGGAGTGAAACCATTAGAAGCCTGGAGTTTCTCTGTGAAAGCGAATGGCATCGTTTGAATGTTTGCCTACAGGGTAAAAACCCTGGTAACTGCAAGTATTGGCA
>NC_090245.1:71917625-72000125 GCF_037325665.1 Littorina saxatilis
TTACGCGACTTGTTAAATATTGAACTGCGAGCGAAAGCGAGCTGTTCACTATTTGAAAAAGCAACGAGTGTAAATCTGGTACGATACAGCAAGCCATGTAGTATTCTGTTTATCCTACATACATGAACTGTACTTGCGTGTCTATTGCTCCAAACGTCCCTCAGTCGAAGCGCCCAAATTGAAGACGCTTCTTAATGGAACATGGATCTCTCCGAAAGCCTCGTGTAATCTTTGACGTCAAAGCGTAGAGACGTCACTCTAGACAGCATATTGTGACGTGTACGTTCTTAAAATTCTTCCAAGTGTTCCAATAATGACGTTTGTCTCGGTGACTCGGCATCACGAGCCGTGGAAAATCAGGTCCCTGCCAGACACGACCTCGTCACATGAACTGTGGAGTGACCGATATTTTTATGACATGAGTGGTATCTCACACGCATGTAGGATAAAATCGTATAGGTAACAGGGAACTCGAGCGTCATTTGCCAAACAGAAATCAGTCAAAGCGTCAATCAGAAACATACTTCATTGTTCTTCGGCATATTCTTCGGCATAGCGTTCGGGTATACATAAATTTCGCATTTTATCTTGAAATGGAAATAGCAATGTCACTGACGGACATTTCTCCGCTTGACACAGTAGCCCCCCCCCCTCCCACCCACCCCCCCCCCCCCCCCCCGCCTTCCCCCTTCATTCCTTGAAGTCAGTGACAAGAATTCGTAGTTTTTGTCTATCGACCACATCAATGTGCAAGCTCTCCTCACATTCAGAGCTCCTTTTTGTCACTGACGTGTCTTGGAAGCACACCGCGTGCTTCTATTGCAGCTACGGCAATACTGTGCCAAAGCTTCTACGAGATCAAATAGAAAACAGTTTCACAGTTTGCAATAACTTGTAACGTGGGATTCGTGACGTAGAACCTGTGACGTAGAGTTCGTCACGTAGAACTTGTGAGGTATATGTATAATTCGTGACGCAGAATTCGTGACGTAAAATTAGTGACGTAGAAGCTGTGACGTGGTTGAGGATGACGCTAGCGGGGTGTCTTTGAAACCGCATCCATCTCTCGCAGCTGTCAGCATGCTGCAGGAGAAACTGTGCAGTGCATCATGAGCTTCTGAAACAAACACAAACCTTGCCTTCAGCACACAGTCTCATATCAATAATAATAACGACAACTTTTATTTTCCTATAAAACAAGAACATCAAATAGGACCCATGTCTTTGGCGCATATACACTTGGCCACCGGCTATGTTTAAACATACCTGCATCCGACACTTTTTGTTCAACGACGTCTTTTCACCATGACTAAGTTTTTCAAATAAAATGAGCAAAAACGAATCAAACTAAACCAGACTAAAGAAAATGTGACAAAATAAGATATTAACTTGGTTCACGTTTCGCTTTTTACCAAAGGTAGCAAACGAATCGCATTCCGTTTCATTGTAGTCCGTATAACGTTTCGACTTCAAAACCGAAGACAGCACTTTTGATTTTTGATTTTATCAGCGGTTTGTCCCAGAAAAAAAGTAGTTTTTGCTATAAATCTTTGTAAGAAACAAGTAGAGTGAGTGAGAGAGAGAGAGAGAGAGAGAGAGAGAGAGAGAGAGAGAGAGAGAGAGAGAGAGAGAGAGAGAGAGAGAGAGAGAGAGAGAGAGAGAGAGAGAGAGAGAGAGAGAGAGAGAGAGAGAGAGAGAGTCTCTCACCTTTCAGTTTTTGTTGCAGGGAGAAGCGGACCTTTCGCTCTTGTTCCAGCTCATTTGTCAGTGTCTCTAGAGAAAAAAAGTGGGACAAAAATGAGTTTCATGATTGATGAATCTAGTACACACGTAAAGACACATAAGTATTCTGATGTATTAAGTGAGTGATTTAGCAAGAATGTATTGAAGATATTTCTAAACATGAATTTTTTTCTCGCCAATGTTTTTAGGTGGAATGCATCGTGACTTCGAAGACTTGAATATTTTGAGGTGTACGTATGACTGGAGGCGGTGGTCAAAACGACTGGACAAAGCAGACAGTGCGCCTGCATCCTTGCTGCTGGTCAAATGTTCCTTAACCATTTTGGATGCCCCTCCTGATCCGTTTTGGAAGCCCCTCCTGAACCATTTTGGATGCCCCTCCCTATCCATTTTGGAAGCCCCTCCTGGTCTATTTTGGAAGCGCCTCCCTCTAATACACTAGGTCCAGCTCTGATCATTATATGCGGCATTGTATTTTGAATACTGAAATAAATCGTTCAAACCAATACGGCCAGCTTCTTCGCCTCACTCTCATTTTGCCTCAGGCTCTCGTTTTGCCTCACTCTCGTTTTGCCTCACTCTCGTTATCCCTCATTCTCGTTCTCCTCATTCTCGTTATGCCTCATTCTTGTTCTGTCTCACTCTCGTTCTGTTTCACTCTCGTTCTGTCTCACTCTCGTTCTGTTTCACTCTCGTTCTGTCTCACTCTTGTTCTGTTTTACTCTCGTTTTGCCTCACTCTCGTTATGCCTCATTCTCGTTCTGTCTCACTCTCGTTCTGTCTCACTCTCGTTATGCCTCACTCTCGTTCCGTCTTACTCACCTCTCAGAACCTCCAGTTGTCTGGCCATCTGGTCTCGGAACGCTTTCTCGCGAGTTACCTCCTCTTGGAAAGTTTCTGTTAAACAGAATGGTTGAAGTCAGTACAGGGTCAGTGTTTTATAAAAATCAATCGCTAAATGTGGATGGATGCCACTGTTGTATGAACGGGTTTTTTCAAACGCCTCTAAGTGTCTCCCAAGCAAAATTTGTGTTGGCAGCTGAGACAGTACACAATGCATAATAAGCCATATTTTTGTGTTCCATTTTGACTAATGTGTAAACAAACGATTCCAACGAAACAAGTGTGTTGACCGTCAATTACTATATACATGCGTCCTAAAAAAATAAATAAAAAAATAAAAAAAATAAAATAAAAATATACATGCGTCCTAATTCAAGACAAGAGTCAATGGTGCTGGTTACAAACAAGCAAGCACAAAGAAACAATGCACGCAATTCACACAGACGGGTCCTATTGTTACATGATAAAAACACGATATCTGTTGTATAATTATTTGGACAGAGAAGTACAGACAATAACACACAAGCAAACATACAGTCTGACAACAGGATGAATTGGCAGTTCGCCAGCCCGAAAGACAGCCAGATAGCCAGTCAGTCAGTCAGCCTACCAGCCAGGCAGCCAGACAGACAGACAGGCGGGCAGACTGTACCTCTTAACACGGTCACTTCTTTCTCCTTTTTCTTCCTGTTGCAAAGTTCTCTTTTCAGGTTCTGAAACAGCTGTTCTGCAAGAAAAAACAAATGTTTAATAATACTTTTATGAGGTCCATTGCAATTTTCATGGCGCTAGTCAGAAACTGTATATCCAATCTCGTATGGCCCAGCTGTGAATTTTTCTGTATTTAATTTTTTGCTGAATATCAATCAAAGCTTATTCAATCTGATTAAACGTAACGCTTAACTAAAGAGAGAACAGCTACCAATCACAAATGAAACTTCTTCGCGAGAAAATATGCAAGTTACCAGCATGAAACAAAAAGTGCTCCATATTCGTCGCGTTTCCCGTTACAAAATGAAACAAAATACACATGCATAGTCCAAAACAATTCACACACACAAAAACAATATATAGATACGATAAAATAAAAAATAAAGTGTAAAATAGATAAGTAAATTAAAGTAAAAGAAGACTTTAAAAATAGGTAAGAATCACTAAGATAGATGAACTTAAACTAAAACTAAAAAAGAAACAAACTCTCCATACACATACGCCGGAGCTGCGAAGGGAGGGGGGAGGGGGAGGGAGGAGGGGAGGGAGGGGGGGAGGGGGGAGGGGGTTGGGATACTACAAAACGTGGTAGCCAATTAAGCACCTGCAAATACACCTGACAGTTGGAGACAGACCAAAAAGTAAAAATTGGTAATAGTAGCCTTTTAGGACATCGGGGTTTGGTTGCTTTCTTGAAACTGAAGTCAAAGATAATGTGATTGGATTCGTCTTTTTTTCCTTCTCTTAATTATCCCCCTGTATTTCTTTGTCGTTTCACCCTTCCGCTTCCTTGACGAACACAGTAGAACCTCCTTTTTCAGACCCTCAAAAATCAGGAGTTAAGAACAAGGGAGTCTTAAATGGAGTTAATTTTGCAGCGATATCAACAGTAAATGTGAAAAGGCGAGGGCTTAAAAGAGGAAAGGGAAAAAGTCTCCATTTAAAAAAATAATGGGGGGGGGGGGGGGGGGGGGGGGGGGGGCTCTTAAAAGGGAGTTCCACTGCACTACACAACGGCAGGTGTCTCTGTTTTCACCTTTACTTGTCACTGAATAGTATAGCGTTCCTTGCATTGTGGCACATTACCTTTGGTCATGGTTAAAAAATTGGAGTCTTCGGTTTCTCCATCAGCATCCGACTCGTCTGAAAATAAACAGAGAAGCAGTGAGAAGAGGAGAGCTGCCAGTCCCGTGAAGTAATCACTGCACGCTGAGGAAGATACCCAGTTGATTCTACCCCGATAGAATTACCGGATGGCGGACACGCTTTCAATTACAGATTGCCTCGTGTTCTTGCTTTTTTTTCAATTAATAAAAGTAACGTTTTTGTCCAACACTTTTTCTCCCAGCGCATAACAAGCTGAGAACTCTATATGCCATGTTTGGCTTTTCATTTACTCTCCTCCAACCCCCCCCCCCCCCCCCCCCCCCCGCCCCTGCCTACCACCCATCCGTTCTGTTCAAATGTAATGTGACTAAATTTTCTCGACATTTGTATTCTTTTTAATTTGATTTTTGTATGTTGCTTCTGAACTTATCAGAGAACACCTGTGCAATCACTGGTCAGCGGAGCGAACACATGCTGTTATCGGTAGACTTTTGATTGAAGTAAATGGGAGAAGATTTCTCTCTCTCTCTCTCTCTCTCTCTCTCTCTCTCTCTCTCTCTCTCTCTCTCTCTCTCTCTCTCTCTCTCTCTCTCTCTCTCTCTCTCTCTCCTGTGTATTCTTTAAAGATGAAACGTGAACGCTTTTGGGTCAAGATCTTTAACGAGTGAGTTGAATTTAATTTTTTCGATGAACGAAACGAAACTTTTTCGGCAAAACTTGTTCCACCTGCTCAAGTACTCGTCCTTTTTTTTAATGTTTTTATTTTTATTTTATTTTTTTATTGTTGATTCTGGAATGAAAGTACAGGGTATGTACCCTATCTATTTGGGTATTCTATCATGTTTATATTTGTGTATCATACCAATGGATAAACGAATAAAACACACAACAACCGCAACACGGTGGCCTAGTGGTAAGGCGTCCGCCCAGTGAGCGGGAGGTCGTGGGTTCGAGAATAAAGACAGGTTTGACTGTACTATGGACAAGATGGGTATGACTATGAATGAAACATTTGAATTTTGTAGAAGCAACAGTGTTGTCTAGCGGCGTACCTGACAGTCCCGAGTCATCAGCACCTGTTGGCGCTCGGTCGTCGTTTTCTGGCTCAGCTTCTGTAACAAAAACACCCAACATCAAACGTTATTGTACATTTTTTTTAACCTAGATATGACATTTAACACAGACCGAGGCAGTCATTGTTACACGTGACTCTGCTCACTACCAACATCTTCATTTCTTTCCTTGGTGGAGGGGAAACAAGAACAAGAACAAGAACAAGAACAACAAGAACAACAAGAACAACAAGAACAACAAGAACAAGAACAACAACAACAACAACAACAACAACAACAACAACAACAACAACAACAACAACAACAATGACGAAGACATAAGTACAAACAAGTATTTAACAGGCAGCTGTCCAAGTCCTATCAAGAGATAAAAGACTAATATAAATGTTTGCTAACATAAGGTAAATAATAATTCGGAAATGAAAATGAGATTTTACTTACCCCTGTCTTCTTCGTGCTGTTTTTCTTGGGTTTGTTCGGTGTCCTGAAATAAACGCAGAATTGTTCTGTCAACACATCAGTCAGTCAAGCAACCAAGCAAGAGCAAATCGTGTAAAGCGAAATCAGTATGTATCGATTGGAGATTGGATTTCCCTTCTTTGAGTCATGTGACGTCAGAGGCCGACAAAACTTTATAATTTGGCTTTTCAGGTTGACCGAAACTTCAAAGGAACTAAAAAAAAAAACGTCATGTGTTTGATTGCATGTGTGTGTGCTGTTCAATGTCAAAACAACAACAAAGTGAGTACATGACGTGTGTTTTGTAGTTCCTTTGAAGTTTCGGTAAACCTGAAACGCCCAAATATGAAGCTTATGTGTTTGATTGCATACATGTGGATTGCATGCATGTGTGTGTGTGCTCGTTCAATCGTCAAAACAACAACAAAGTCATAAGTACCTGAAAGGAATTCGATCGATACATAAATGTTATTTGCGTGTTTGACCAAAATATGACATTTTACACAGATCTCGACAGTCATTGTTCACCTCGACCGCTAGCGCGGTCTCGGAGAACAATGACTGTCTCGATCTGTGTAAAATGTCATATTTTGGTCAAACACGCAAATAACGTATAATATTAAGTCAATCTGTTGGCCTCATAAAATGAAACTGAACGCACTACATTTTTTTTTTTACCAAGACTTGTCAATAGTAGGCTGGCCGAAACCCTGCAGACAATACAACGCTGACACATTGTCTTGGTAACACGTACAAGCCAAATTAACTTAATTTGCATAAAACGTTTTTTCTTGATTTTAAAAATGGTTTTCAATCCAAACACAAAATATGTATCATCTTTTGGATTCAGGGGTTGGTAACAAATAGAATGTTATCATTATTAAATCTGTTAGACAATTTGATTTTAATCCCAATTTTAATGAACAAACTAATTAATTATTTGTTAGCTTCCGAGCTGAAATGCACTCCTGTAGTCCAGACTGAATCAAAGAATGTTTGACCAAAATGGCAATCAATTGGATAGAAAAATGATGCCGTGACAGTGCCGCCTCAACTTTTTTTTAAAAATCCGAACATGACGTCATCAAAGAACATTATCGGGAAAAATGAAATTACTCAAAATATTCATCTTTTTTTTCTTGACGTTACGTTTATTTTTTGTTTACTTGTTTGTTCTTATTTTTAGCTTCTTAAACAAAATTGTTTAAGAAAAGTTAAGGTGAAGAGTTGCTGATACATTTATACGACACCGAACATACACAGCCTGGTGGTACCCTTTTGATTATTTTTCAATACTGATATGTTGAAGTTACCGAGAAAAACTTCGTTCTAGAAATTCTTTGTCATTTCCTCGGGAGAGATGCAGAATAAGTGATAGAAATTGTACGTGACGCCATTATATATTCGCGTAATGCCGTCTTTTCGAACTTTGTTTGGCTTTTGGTGCAAGAGAATTCCTTTTGAAAGAGAGGGTAAAAAAAGAGAAGTCTTTTTGTTGTAATCGACATCGTAAGAGCTGGATTAATTCCACTGCATACACATGTATAATTCTGCAACAACGACCCCCCCCCCCCAATAAAAACAAAAAAACAAAACAAAAACCAACCCAACAACAACCAACACACAAACAACAACAGAAGTAAGGTGGTAACCTACGGCATTTGAATAATCGATGACGTCATGGTTGGATTCTTCTGTGACGTCATCCTCCGAAAGACGCCGCCGCTTCACTGTGGGTTCATCACAGTCAGGACTCTGGTGATCATCACGTTCCTTTTCTTCTTCACCAATATCCTCCTCTTTCTTCCCTTCCTTTTCTTCCACCCGTTCCTCTGTAATATCATTATTATTGTTCTGTGCTTCGCGGAGCTCGGGCTGGCTGAGATCCTGAGGAGAAGAGCAATCTTCTTCCTCCTCCATGACGTCAATCTCTTCCGTTTCGTCAGCGTCGATGACGTCACTTTCTGCGACCGAAGCCTGATCGTCGTCCATGGCTTGAGAGTTGTTCCTGCCGACCGGTCTGAAGGCGGAGAGCCTGTCGGTGTGGTGAACTCCCCCCGTGTGGCCGGTAGGGTGGGAGGAGTGGGGGTCGCGGGACAGATCCAGGGAGGAACACTCTCTCCTCTCACCTTTGCGATCTCCCCCATCTTCCTCCATTCTCCCGCCTTCGTCGCTCAGACCTTCCCCTAGGTGTCCGCCTCTTCCTCCCACATCACCAACGCCCCCAGGGGACTTAACCATGGGAGGAGGGTAGAGACCTCTGTATCCTCCTCCTCCACCACCTCCACCGCCGGTTCCGATGGGGCGCGGCAGGCCGAAAGCCTTGTCCCAAAACGCGTCCAAGTTGGAGAAGGGGAGAGCACTGCGCCCCAGCCAGGGGGCCGGAAGTGACGTCATGCCGCCTTTCAGCATCGGGTTGTCCCTCGGGACGGGGTTGTCCTTGGCGCCCCCTGGTGGCGGGAAGCCAAAGCAGAGTGACTGAGAGGTGTTGACCGAGACGAAGGGGTAGGAGGGCTTGGCCCCGGGTCCGTATCCCCAGGTGTAAGGGTTGAACGTGTGCGTAGGGAACGGGTGTTTGGGGGCCACCTGGAGGCTTTCGCTGTGACCCATCTTTGGAGTCTTCTTCTTGGCCTCTGCCGATGAGGATGATGCGCTCGATTCTCCTCCTCTGTTGAGACTTGAGCCTGCACATATCCAAAGGATAATGTACTGTAAACACCACTATAAGCATTATGCTTGTTGTTGTTTACTCTATATGCGTTTTTTGTAAATAATGCACAAACGTTGAATAAAACAGTTTAAACCAATGTACTATTTCTAGATCGTGCTCAACTATTGTGCTTTATTTGCATTAAAGGTCCTTGTCAACATTTTTATACCGAAATCGCCATTTGACCATTACAATGCAGAGTCTATTATCTACAAATATAAACAATACACCCCCTTTCGATCAGGAAAGACGAAGCCAGTGTAGCCGTTTGAAAATTCATTGTAGTATTCCAGCGTAGTATTCATAGTAAGATATCCTTATTTGGAAAATGCCAAGCGCAAAACTCCTCTCAAACCCGTGCATTTCGTGCGTTTAAAAAAAAAGCGTGGACAGCGCTCCAGTGTCAAACTGTTGCTGCACTTGTTTGGGCGTGGCTATAAGCATGGTGACATGAATTTGATTGGTCAGTATTTTTAGGCAAAGCACATGTTCTCGGCAAACAGAAAACAAAATATTGGAAGCGTGAGTCACGCTACCGAAAAATGAAAAATTTCTTTACACATTTTTTTTTCTATTACTTTTTCCCCCATGGTTCATTCGTCATCTGACATAACTTTTTAGCGAAATCTAACCATAAGATTATTGAAAAAAAGCACAAATGTAGACGACCACCTTTAAGAACCAAAATGCAAATAAGTCTAATTTATCCATCCGTTTTAGTTTGAATTTTTTTCTTTTTCGATTGAACGCGCACTACCTGTTAGTCTCTTCCAGCCGCCTAAAAAAAACGAGTTTTAGTCAGCCTCGTGCGTCACATGCTTCAAAGAAGAGAACTTTAAACACACAAAAAGACATCCCTCAGTACCATCCCTTCCTTCCGTGTTCCTTTTATATCAAACTCTGTTCCCATATTCACCAGTCATTTCCTGTTCTAAACAGTCACACAAAAAAAACAACAACAACAACAACAACAACAACAACAACAACAACAACAACAACAACAACAACAACAACAACAACAACAACAACAACAACAACAACAACAACAACAACAACAACAACAACAAACCAAACAAACAAACACCAAACAAATAAAATAAGACCGAATACACTGCCGCTTTTGGTGTTAAAACAGAGAGGTGACCCGTCACATGTATCAGCAGCTGCGGACGCTAAAGACATTTTTTGTTCTTGCTTTTTGCCACCCTCACCACCACTCTCACCCCTCCCACACACTGCCCCTCATAGAAAGAAAAGACTTCACGAGACCTGGACCTCAGGGACAACATTATTGTCGGGCCTAGCATTGAACAGCTTTACATCTATATATATATACGACTAGTGTCTGTCTGTCTGTGTGTCTGTCTGTCTGTGCGCGATGCGCGGCCAAGGTTCTCGATGGATCTGTTTCAAATTTGGTGATCATATTCAGGTACACCCTGGACACAACCTGGTCGATGAGATATTTCAACACGTGCTCTCAGCGCGCAGCGCGGAACCGATTTTGGTTCCACCTCAGCTATTTTGGTTCCACCTCAGCTTACCCGGGCCCCCATACCGACACACCATAGCCGCTACACCACATCACAACGCCAAAGTTCTCGGTGGTTCTTTTTCAAATTTGGACACCGTATTCAGCTACACCCCGGACACAATATCATCGATGAGATATTTCAACACGTGCTCTCAGCGCGCAGCGCTAAACTCATGTTCGTTTTTGTGTTCATTTCACCATTATAAGTAACTCTTCCTTATCTTCTCCAGTGTTTGGCGTTTATCTCCCTTCCTTCGTGTGGCTTTCCCGTTCAGTTGTAAGTTACTATTTATTTTTAGAATGTCACTGCGCTGTCCAGAACGCTTCCCTTGCACCCGTAAGTTGTTCTTACTGTCAAAGTGAAAAGGTCGAATCAATTTATAGCCACGCGAAAAATACACTCTCACCTATCTCTATATATTTATAGATACAGATATGCATATATATATACGGCTTCTCTGTGTGTGTGTGTGTGTTTGTGTGTGTGTGTAGGCAAAAACCTATGTATTATAGAGTTCTGTTTGTGATGGGGTCTAGCGGCTTGTGTCTGTATGTATGTTCTGGCATGTGAGAAGCCACAGTAGATAATATAGGGCTAAGAAATAAGCTCTAAAATTCTCAATCCCGTTTGACAGGACTTCGCCTTTCAAAGGTGATTGTGGTGAACCGCCACGCTGTCTGTCTCACCCCAAATTCCCGTTTCTGAGAGTGACTATTTTTAGAATGTCACTGCGCTGTCCAGAACGCTTCCCTTGCACCCGTAAGTTGTTCTTACTGTCAAAGTGAAAAGGTCGAATCAATTTATAGCCACGCGAAAAATACACTCTCACCTATCTCTATATATTTATAGATACAGATATGCATATATATATACGGCTTCTCTGTGTGTGTGTTTGTGTGTGTGTGTGTGGGGGAAAAAACCTGTTGATTGTAGAGTTCTGTTTGTGATGGGGTCTAGCGGCTTTTGTCTGTCTGTATGTTCTGGCATTTGAGAAGCCACAACAGATAATATAGGGCTAAGAAATAAGCTCTAATATTCTCAATCCCGTTTGACAGGACTTCGCTTGCAGAGGTGATTGTGATGAACCGCCACGCTGTCTGTCTCTGTCTCGCGATTCACCCCGGCGAAGCCGGGTATTCCTCTAGTCTTACATAAAAATGAAGACGTCAGCGACAGGCTGACAAAAATTTGATGAAGAATGTACCAAAGCTGTTTTTTTGTTGTGTTTTCTTTTTGTTTTCATTAGATGTGTCCAATAACCGTTTGCTATCCTAAACATATCCATTATCACATTGTCCTCTCATACGCTATTCTTAACACCAACTTTTCCCCCTTTTTTCACGTACTGGTTCTGGGACTGGTGGAGAAGATCTTCTTCCTGGTGCCACCGTTGAACATGGCCTTGACGTCCTCCCAGACGTGCATCTGATCGTCGCTTCCCGGGCCCTTAACCAGCTTTAAATGACGACGCCACGAGTTGAAGTTGGCGGCGTCGGGGTGGTGATACTTGGCGTCCGCCGTGCGATGAAAGTGGAAGATGAACTTGTTGGGTGAGAAGTAGACGCTGCAGAAGCCACACTTGATGCACTTGGCGCGAGAACTGTTGTAGCGTGCTGGTTCGAAGTAGCCGTGACATCCCCAGCCGCACTCGTGGTACACCTGCACACAACGCACACACATGTTGGTTGAAGTACATATTTTTGTTTTTAAGAAAAAGTCCGTGATTTTCATTTTCAGACTTGTTGTGTGTGGCGTCGGTTGAGCAATAATGGAATACTCAAGGCTTGAGATTTATTTAGGCTTTCGGAGAGACTCAAGCTAATTCAAATCCTAAAAGCATTCCTGGGATCTTTAAAATTTGAACACATTATTGTATTGCGACGACAAGAAATCCGCTTTCGATTGACCTGAAACATACACCCGACCCGCAAAAGAACCTAAACATTAGGAGAAAAAGTCAATTTCGCCCTAAGCAAAAAACAACACACACCAAAATCCATTAAACAAGGAAGAAAAGCAACACCCAACCAATCCAAAAAAAGAAAAGAAAAGATAAATAAATAAATAACCTTATAAAAAAACTCATCATCACCTGAAAAGCAAAGTCATCGGGAAGTTTGGGCGGCTCAGTGTCCTCGAGGAAGGACTTGACAAGCCGCTCAGCCTCTCGCTTGGTGATCATCCCACAGCGTCGCGAGGACACAGGCATGGCTCCGGCTCGTCTCAGGATCTCCAGCTGCACAGGAGTGCACTGCACGCACGTGATACCTAGGGCCACGCGGCGGTTGTGGATCTCGTTGTAGCTGTAGTCCTTCAGCAGGGTGTTGGAGATCTGGGCCAGACACAGGCGTTCCTTGTGGTCGATGTTGAGTGAGACGATCAGCACCCCGTGCAGCATCACTTGGGACACCTGCTTATGGATTTTAAATTTATTTGTGTATTTATTTTTTATTTTTATTTTTTGTTTTCTCTCCAACAAATGACATTTGTAAAAGGAAAACACGTGTATGTTCTTCTAGTGATGTACATCAATATAAATTGTCATAACGTGTTGAAAGGGCTGTGTTGAAATGCCTGAGTTGGGAGTGCTCTAGTTCTTGTGCTGATGTTTGTGTGGGGTGGATGCTCACTTCCAAAACATAAATAAATCAAAATCTGTATACATGGATTTTAATGATATGCGATACCGATACTTGCGACCTTACCAGTAATTTTCTACTGCTGATATGACGAAGTCTGACCGAGATTTAAAAAAAAAAAAAAAAAAAAAAAAAAAACACACAAACAGAGCGAAATCTAAAAGCCCCTTTATTACATTTGTTTCGCTTTTGGCGTCAGAGATTTCACTTTGGAAGAGAGTGTCAAAAAGAGACATCTTCGTTTGTTTAGCCGGTGTCGTTTCTCATTAAATGTTCTGATCAGAATTGTTCACGTCTTTTCAACGAACCAGACACTTGATGATAATTAGTTTTAACGTCCTCTTAGAACCAATTGGCCTATCTTGGGACAGGTAGAGTTGATATGCTTTATGGGGGGACAGGACACTGGACAGACATGCAAACAGAGAACACATATGATCGTGTTATAGATCTGGAAGTCTGTTGTTGCGATATTTCAAACCAGACACTTGCTTTAAAAGGTAGATGGTCTAAATGTAAGGACTGGAGTGGGAAACCTTTCCACGGCCTAGCATATAACCACGTCATCTCCCAAATAGATACTGGTTCTGGGGACAGAAAAACCTAGTTAGGCCAAAAAAAAAATAGGTCTGTTTACGGTAACCCGACCGACCCTAGTTTTTTCGCGCGACCCTAGACTTTTTTTTGGCATTTGGGAAAAAAAAAAAAAAAAATCTTGTTTTTTTGGCAAAATAACGTAAAAATATGGTTTTTTGGAAAACAAAAAAATAAATAAATAAAAAATCCCGACCTACCGACCCTATTTTTTGGGCCTATGTTACCGTAAACAGACCTATTTTTTTTTGGCCTTATCATAGCTTTCCACGGCTGTCTTTGTTTGCCCTCCTATATTCTCACCCAGGTTATTGATAAAACTCTTCTTTTGTTTTGTTCCGACGTTGCTATGTTATCACAGTTCGCCTCTTTGTCATGCGCATGTTTGGCTTCAGGTAAAGTATGACATTTCTGACTACAAGTTAACGTTCTACTGACTAAAAGGCTGGACTTGAAAAGCGAGAAGAGTAATGATACGTTTGCTTTATCGTCAACTACAAGCCCAGTAATTGTCTTTAAACTGCTAGTCTCATCAATTTATCATACACAGTTTTTCTTTCTCAAAAGGTTCCGAACTGAAATACATGATAAACAAACAAACAAACAAACAAACAAACAAACAAACAAACAAAAAACAAAACATACATCAATTCCTGTCATGATACAATTTATTTCCAAGATGCTGACTGTAAGCTTATGATGAGAGAGACAGGTCAAAAACTGATATCGACATGAGCCGGCAGGTTATGACCACCTCGTCCTGTAAGACATACTAAATAATAAAGTGGCCATTTTTGCGAAAACAGACACTGCGGTCAAAAGTGCATCCCAACACTGTTTTCCGTTACTTTTCATCTGTTTTACAATGTGTTATCGCTAATATTTCCTTGAACTTTTAGAAATTCAACTTAAATTGGGAGTCAGTGAACGCAGAAAAGTTTGGTAACCTTTTTGATCCAACGATGTCTTCGCGTTTGTCCAATTAGAGGCTTCAGTCAACCATGATGCCTAAAGTCGCAGAAATGGCCACAAATGATAGTTTCAGAAACGAAGTTTGTGCAAAACTCACCTGATTCTGCCGAACAGGGTTGGACGTTGGAGGTGACTTGGGCATCTCTCTGTTCTTGCTCCACTCTTGAGGGGAGTGGGGGCTGTCCATGCGGGGGGTTGGGGTTGGGGTGGGGGTAGTAGTGGGGGAGGAGGTGGAGGAGGGGAAGTGGGAGTGGGAGTGCACACCCATCTGACCGTGGGACTCATCACGCGATGGGAGTGACTTGAGGGGTTCTAGGGTGGTGTGAGACGCCATTTGTTGGTCCATTCTGACAGTTGGAATAAAAAACAAAACATTCAATGCTTTAATTACCAAAGACTGAGAGAGACCAGTGTGCTGGTTCAGCGTAGCGCTTACCTATTGTTATTCAATGTTTAGAGCGCTAGCGTCTCTTTGTTGTATGATGGAGTCCATTCTGTGGTTAGGAGGAAAAATAGCACATCATTTCTCAAGAACTGCGGCAAATTGCAACAGCAAACAATTAACAGTTATTTTGGGAATTAACACCCCAGCAAATGACAACCGAAGGAAGTCGTCATGATAAAAATGAAAGTGAAGTTTATAGAATAGTTGTGATGATAGTAATGATGTGATCTGATGAGAAAGAAAGAAAGAAAGAAAGAAAGAAAGAAAAGAAAGAAAAGAAAGAAAGAAAGAAAGAACGAAAGAAAAAAAGAAAGAACAAAAAAGAAAGAAAGAAAGAAAGAAAGAAAGAAAGAAACAAAGAAAGAATGAAAGAAACAAAGAAAGAAAAGAACAACACCAGCAGGTCTGCAAAAAAGTTTAACTGGGAGATCTGAAATATCTCCAGGCGTGGACCCCGACACTTCCACACGAGAGGCTGACGTCATAACCACAATGGGCTCGCGCTGTCTAGCTTAATTTCTATCAATCTCTTAATTGTGATACTTACCAGCAGCTAGTAATGATGTCTTCAAAAGGTTAAGAACCGCGCGTATAGCTCTCTCAAGTTCATAAAGAACCATGAAATCCTGATCGAAATTTCCCTCTAAAAGGACAACCTGTGCAATTTGATTTTGAATTAAATAAACTCAGTCCATAATATAATTACATCGATTCCGACCTCATGTGAAGTTTCTATAAGACGCTGTCGTGCGACTGAAGACCTCACGTGATCAATTCGTAATTGTGGTTGTTTTGTGACACTTGGATTTACGTCATCACTTGTTATTGGCAAACTCATTCAATGCAACAATTAATACGAATTTTCCTCGAAGGTCTCTTACTTAAACCGGATAGACATTTAAAAAACAATCAATGCACTGAAAAGTATAGTGCGTACGGCTATCGCAGATTTGCCGTAAACGACTGTAAAAAAAATTGCACTGGTGAAAATATTAGGAAAAAACATCAATCGCATTCATAAAGACGGAGATTATCATTCAACTTATCATCAGAATTTGTCAAATATTCATTTAAAGTCATGGCATTGATAGAAACAGAGGTTATTAGTTAACATTTGATCAGTTAGTTATTGTCTTATGCATTCTCAGAGGCTTAGTGGGTAATGCAAACGATGTGGGAAAAGAAACGATTCTGAGTGGAAAAGTCGAAACAATAGATATACACTTCAATGTCAACATTATTCTTTGTTGTAATTAATAGGATGAAATAACTAATGATGTTCATTCATTTACATATATCTTTGGATTTTGACATCCTTTTTGATCTATTTTTGTTTTCGTTTATTGTAAGACATATATATGCATAGGGGCTCTGTATCATAACTACATGCACAAATTCAGATCCATAGTATCTGAATATTTAAAAAAATTGAAGGAGATAAACATGCTATGGCAGAGCTGACAAAGGAAGCCTAACGCGAAGTAGCCTATGTCTTATCCCCCTTTCATATCTGCGACAATAGTACAAAGGTAAATGATAACAATTTTATTTTGTGTGTGTGCATCTCGGATTTCCCCGCCCCTGTACCAACCATGCAAGCGTATGTTCAGCAAGTTTTCTGTACTTGGCGGCTGAAGTAGGAAGAAAGGTTGATTTGCTGTCCATTGTTCGCTTTTGTGTTAGTTTCGGTGTTTTGTGTGTGTATCTGTTACAGTGTTATTAGTATTAAAAATGCCGCAAGTGTCAGACGTGTTTAAACCAACAAAAGTGTGATTATTCGGTTATTTTTCTAACCAGAATTTGTGTTGTTGTTGTTGTTTCACTTGTCATTTCTTTGCAGATTCTGTTCTTTTTACGTAAGTCTCGGAGGTTACAGAAAAAGAAAAAAAAGAACGACAAAGTTTTCTGTTGGTTCTAAGACACCTTGCCTACAAAAAAAAAAAAAAAGAAGAATTTTGTACGTTCATTTTGGTTAAACTTCTTGTTCACGTTGCCTTTAAAAAAAATTAAAAAATTCCGTATGTTCATGATTACATAACTATGCATATCATGTAATCAGAGTTGTTCTGTTACTTGGATTCATTTTTATTAATGTTTTCTTTCGCATTGTTTTTGTTTGTTTTTGTTTGTTTTGTATTATGTTTTGATGGTTTTATTTTCAAAGCGTCCGACAACGAAAGGGTTTTACGAAGTATGTATTCCTATACCGGAAAGTTTAGGATATAAACCAAACATACAACAAAAGCCATTTACACTTCATCCCCCCCCCCTCTCCCCAAACTAATTCATCATCTTCACCAAGTATTTTTTCCCCAAATGTTATTAAAGATGTAATCAGAGAGCCTACACATGTATCAAAGTAAGAAGCTGTCGCGACCATCGCCTACAAAAAAAAGAGAAGAAAAAAAGAGCGAAAAATACAGTTAGTTATCAGGAAGCCTTTTCTGATTCATAATGGTATCAAAGGCTTTGTTTAAAAATCACGATTAGTCTTGAATAAATGGAGAGAAAAAAAATCAACCGCTCCTCTTTCGATCACCCGATCTCAAGCAATTAGTTTGGAAAATTACGATTAGTCTGGAATAGGTGGGGGGAAAAATTACACCGAGATGCGTTTCTATTAAATATGAATACAAATTGCCACAAGCAAATGTAAAAACTGGTTAAACAAAATCAAAAAATCTTATGACGTAGACACCGTTCAAATGTCACAGGTGCACAACTAAGCTTCACCGAACAGAAAACAATTATGCCACATACAATCATTTTCATCCGGGAAGAAAGACAAATATGGGCAACATGTCGCCCTAAGCCAACAAAAACGCTACAGAGACTTCAGCAAAAGATGCAAGTTACATTCCCAGACGTGTCCCCCGACGGGCCAAGACTTTCATCAATATCTGATGCAGCTGATTACTATCTCCCTCTGGAGAAAAACTGCAAAATTACTCCTACAGGTAAACACTGGGTTTTTTTCTTCCCGGTCTGATGTGCCGTTTTGCACGTGAAGTCTGAGACGTTTGAATAAATGAGAGCTTGCGTTCGTAAGACAATTATATCGACTGAGAGATCGTCAAAGGTTAAGGAATCACGGATCGAAGACAATCTTGGGTTATTTCAAGGCGTCTTTTATCTGCAGAGAATTGTTTTTTTTTCTTTTTTGTTCTTTTTTTCTTCAACTCGGTCTTACTTTCAGTTTTTCTGTATACATGCCTATTTGGTGTGGCCGAGTGGTAACGCACTTGCGCTCGGAAGCGAGAGGTTGCGAGTTCGACCCTGGGTCAGGGCGTTAGCAATTTTCTCCCCCCTTTCCGAACCTAGGTGGTGGGTTCAAGTGCTAGTCTTTCGGATGAGACGAAAAACCGAGGTCCCTTCGTGTACACTACATTGGGGTGTGCACGTTAAAGATCCCACGATTGACAAAAGGGTCTTTCCTGGCAAAATTGTATAGGCATAGATAAAAATGTCCACCAAAATACCCGTGTGACTTGGAATAATAGGCCGTGAAAAGTAGGATATGCGCCGAAATGGCTGCGATCTGCTGGCCGATGTGAATACGTGATGTATTGTGTAAAACAATTCCATCTCACACGGCATAAATAAATCTCTGCGCCTTGAATATGTGCGCGATATAAATTGCATAAATTAAAAAAAAATAAATAAAAAAAATAAATCCCTGCGCTTAGAACTGTACCCACGGAATACGCGCGATATAAGCCTCATATTGATTGATTGATTAATATTTGTGGGTCTATTTTCGCGGTCTCACTTTTTCTGAATTTTTTTAATGTTATTTTTTGTTGTTGTGCTCTTTCTCTTTCTGTCTGTCTTTCTGTCTTTCTTTCTTTCTATCTTTCTTTCTTTCTATTTTTCTTCACACACACACACACACACACACACACACACACACACACACACACACATACACACACACACACACACACACACACACACCCCACACACACACACACGCGCGCGCGACAAAAGATAAGCGTGCTATATAGTTTTACTCTTAGTTCCCGCTTGTGTTAGATGCAATCTCACCTGAGCCGTTAGACAAATTGAAGATTGACTATTCAGGTAATAAATGTATTCAGTTTCAAGTGGAACGATCAAAAAGTCCGGATAGGTGTATTTCATCCGTTCCTTCAACTATCAGCCAGCTAGTTATACGTCTGCATCCCTGGGTTTGAGTGTTGTGGTTTTTCTTCCACTAAAGAGTAACTTATTCAAGCGTGTGTGTGTAACTTTACCGACAAGGATCGAAATCAATTCTTCATTCAAATGATGAGAAAAAAAGAAAGAAGAAAAAATGAAAATCTGAAAGTTAAAACGACGACAACTAACAAGAGGATAAAAAGCCAAAACTTTTAGCCTGCTATCGTTCCAAAATGAAGAATCGGGAAACCAGAAAGGTTTAATTATTAAAACGTTAAATTCAGTACATATAAAGAAACATTCACACTCCCATGCGAACACACACACATGCGCAAACATACATGAGAGGAAAAGAGAGGGAGAGGGAGAGAGAGAGAGAGAGAGAGAGAGAGAGAGAGAGAGAGAGAGAGAGAGAGAGAGAGAGAGAGAGACAGAGAGACAGAGAGAGAGACAGAGACAGAGAGAAAATGAGAGAGAGAGAGACAGAGACAGAGATACAGAGAGACAGACACAGAGAGTGAGAAAGAGAGAGGGACAGACGTACAGAGAGACAGAAAAAAAGACAGACAAAAAGAGAGAGAGAGAGGAGAGAGAGAGAGAGAGAGAGAGAGAGAGAGAGAGAGAGAGAGCGAGCGACAGACAGACAGACAGACAGACAGACAGACAGACAGACAGACAGACAGACAGACAGACAGACGGACGGACAGACGGACAGAGACACAGGGACACAGAGAAACAGAGACAGAGACAGAGATAGCTCTAAACAAAGAAAATAAAAATTTTCCTTTGTGTGAAATCGATCCAACTGGTACAGATAGACGAGGTACGTGTGTGTTATCCGCCAGAGATAATGTTACACGATAGAAAGAAAATGCCCATTCACAAACGAGTAGAAAAAAACCCACCCAGTTGAACACAATTTTCTTGTTATTCATTTGTATCCATTACTTTAAGAGACTTTAAAAGTGCGTAGCCAGGATAAGCTTTGTTTACAATTCTTCTACAAAAGAAAAGAAAAGAAATTTTGAACAAACACAGACACAAATATATATATATTCATGAAAAGAGAGAAAGTAACCTCCCAAAGTTTTCTTGAAGAGTTTCTTTTCTGTTGAGATGTTTTTATTATACACACACACACACACACACAAAGACACATGCACGCACGCATGCACGCACGCACGCACACAGACACACTCCCACATACATACACATACACACGCGCGTTCAAACATAGATTAAACGTATACACATTATAATTACACTCGGATCTACCACACGTACATTAAACAAAAAAAGTTCTGAATTCACTTTCACAATGAAAAACATTTGGTTTAAACAATGTTTTATTAAATCAAACATGGTACAACAATACAACGATAAACAATAGGGACACGAACTCAAGCGAACGCTTATATTACGCGCCCTACGTAGTTACAAATTAACAAAAATATGATGTCGGACAAACATTACTAATAAACTATGGAACTATCTAGGTCAACAGCATAGTTGAAGCAAACCAAAAAGAACAAGAGAAAGCTAGCAGGAGGAAGAGGGGGAGGGTGGAGGTGGGACGAAAGAATGGTAGGTACATATGAAAGATGAAGGTGGTTAGCGCATACAAAAAGAATATACATAGTACATTGTAAACTGTAATCCAGTGACAAATAAGCAGCAGTTCGCTGAATATATAATTAAACAAGTCGCGTAAGGCGAAAATACAATATTTAGTCAAGTAGCTGTCGAACTCACAGAATGAAACTGAACGCAATGCCATTTTTCAGCAAGACCGTATACTCGTAGCATCGTCAGTCCACCGCTCATGGCAAAGGCAGTGAAATTGACAAGAAGAGCGGGGTAGTAGTTGCGCTAAGAAGGATAGCACGCGTTTCTGTACCTCTCTTTGTTTTAACTTTCTGAGCGTGTTTTTAATCCAAACATATCATATCTATATGTTTTTGGAATCAGGAACCAATAAGGAATAAGATGAAAGTGTTTTTAAATTGATTTCGACAATTTAATTTTGATAATAATTTTTATATATTTAATTTTCAGAGCTTGTTTTTAATCCGAATATAACATATTTATATGTTTTTGGAATCAGCAAATGATGGAGAATAAGATAAACGTAAATTTGGATCGTTTTATAAATTTTTATTTTTTTTTTACAATTTTCAGATTTTTAATGACCAAAGTCATTAATTAATTTTTAAGCCACCAAGCTGAAATGCAATACCGAAGTCCGGGCTTCGTCAAAGATTACTTGACCAAAATTTCAACCAATTTGGTTGAAAAATGAGGGCGTGACAGTGCCGCCTCAACTTTCACGAAAAGCCGGATATGACGTCATCAAAGACATTTATCAAAAAAATGAAAAAACGTTCGGGGATTTCATACCCAGGAACTCTCATGTCAAATTTCATAAAGATCGGTCCAGTAGTTTAGTCTGAATCGCTCTACACACACAGACAGACAGACAGACAGACAGACAGACAGACAGACAGACAGACAGACAGACAGACAGACAGACAGACAGACAGACAGACAGACACACGCACATACACCACGACCCTCGTTTCGATTCCCCCTCGATGTTAAAATATTTAGTCAAAACTTGACTAAATATAAAAATGTATATAGAATACATGGCATGGATATGCGTACTGAGTCAAATTAACAACAAGTCGCGTAAGGCGAAAATACAATATTTAGTCAAGTAGCTGTCGAACTCACAGAATGAAACTGAACGCAACGCAACGCAGCAAGACCGTATACTCGTAGCATCGTCACTCCACCGCCCGTGGCAAAGGCAGTGCCCGTGGAATTGACAAGAAGAGCGGGGTATTCGTTGCGCTGAGAAGGATAGCACGCTTTTCTGTACCTCTCTTCGTTTTAACTTTCTGAGCGTGTTTTTAATCCAAACATATCATATCTATATATTTTTGGAATCAGGAACCGACAAGGAATACGATGAAAGTGTTTTTAAATTGATTTCGAAAAAAAATTTTGATAATAATTTCTATATATTTAATTTTCAGAGCTTGTTTTTAATCCGAATATAACATATTTATATGTTTTTGGAATCAGCAAATGATGGAGAATAAGATAAACGTAAATTTGGATCGTTTGATAAATTTTTATTTTTTTTTTACAATTTTCAGATTTTTAATGACCAAAGTCATTAATTAATTTTTAAGCCACCAAGCTGAAATGCAATACCGAAGTCCGGGCTTCGTCGAAGATTACTTGACCAAAATTTCAACCAATTTGGTTGAAAAATGAGGGCGTGACAGTGCCGCCTCAACTTTCACGAAAAGCCGGATATGACGTCATCAAAGACATTTATCAAAAAAATGAAAAAAACGTTGGGGGATTTCATACCCAGGAACTCTCATGTCAAATTTCATAAAGATCGGTCCAGTAGTTTAGTCTGAATCGCTCTACACACACACACACACACACACGCACACACGCACACACGCACATACACCACGACCCTCGTTTCGATTCCCCCTCGATGTTAAAATATTTAGTCAAAACTTGACTAAATATAAAAACGACCAGATTTACAGATAAACGATTGGACACTTTCAAAAATAAGCTTGTTAGTGCGAAGAGAAAGGTTTTCGCTACCATTTAGCAATATTTCAACATGTCTGTAATGTACAGGTAGTGCATTTATTGTAAATAGGCGAGCGTCTACGTAAAGAGGGCAATGTATCAAGTAATGTATCAAAAACATTTCCAACGCAGGATTGGCGTAACAAGCCAAATTCCCAATCAATTCAAGGTACAAATGGCCGAGTTTTTGCTCGCACATTAACGGGTTTAAAATCGCGACAATTTAGCTTAGCATGCTAAGCTACCCAGGCACCTCCACGTTCCCGGATTTAAAGGCACATTCCTCCTCGCGTAAACCAGCACAAGATCCATCAAGGCTTTTTACACTGGATAAGAGAGTATCTTTCCACTTAGATACTTACCGTCACTTGTAAGCTTGGCTTCTTTCTGTGAAGGTTGAATTTTCATTTTGGAATTCACTTCAGTTCATCAAAAGAAAAAAATAAATCTGCGCAGGAAACAATGTGCTGATTTTGGTATACGCCCCAAGATGAAGGATGTTGTTATTGAACGGTAAAATATTTACCGGATCTATTGTGATTTACAAGGTGGTATGACGAAACTAAGTAACAAGGTGGGTTACACGAAAAGAAAGGTCGCTTTAACGTGTAACCATATGCTGATGGCACCAAGACAAGGGTGGGGTGAAGAGGTGACAGTCTCGGCCAGCTTAGACCCGACACAAAGTGGAAGCTGTGATTAAGTCTCGACGTCCATTCATAACGCGCACGCGCGTGCAACCTGTCCCCTTCTCTCCACAGAAAAGGTCGACACGCGCTAAAGAACACAGCAGATGGTCGCAAAGCTAGGGACACTTGAAACCGGAGGAGCTGAAGAGACGAGGTGGGGGGAGGGGAGGGGAGGGGGTGTGGTGGGGTATGGTGACTGCTGAAGGGGTTGGGATGGTGGGATGACTGAGGAGAGGGCGAGAAACGAAGAAGAGGTTCCATTTGTCATTACCGTTGATTAGTGTCTTTAATTAGTAAAAAGTTAACTCCGCAATCGGTATTTTCACTTGGGGTTTGTTTTTCGGATAGAGGGTGAGAGCGGGGAGTTGTGTAAAAAGATTAAAATGTGTCAGCTAAAAGTTGGTGAAAGGGGTTAGCAATGAGTGCATGGAGAGAGAGAGAGAGAGAGAGAGAGAGAGAGAGAGAGAGAGAGAGAGAGAGAGAGAGAGAGAGAGAGAGAGAGAGAGAGAGAGAGAGAGAGAGAGAGAGAGAGAGAGAGAGGGGGAGGGGGGGGGGGCTTAATACTGACTCACATTATTTTTACGTTTTACAAGAACATTGATTATTTTATCCAGATCCCAATTTTTTTCCCATCCACATTACGTTGTCGTGTTCTCTCTCTCCCCCCCCCCCCATCCCCTTTATTAAAAAAGTAAACATCTAGGAGTCAAATTCCAAGAGGCGAGAGAGGATATAAAGGACTAGAATGAATACCTGCTTCGCCGGGTACCCGGCTTCGCAGGGAAGAATTAGAGTCGAATGATACCCGGCTTCGCCGGGAAGAAGTAGAGGAATACCCGGCTTCGCCGGGATGAAAGCGTTGTGGACAGTGACCTTCTAAAAATAGTAACGGGAATATCCGGCTTCGCCGGGATGAAAGCGTTGTGGACAGTGACCTTCTACAAATAGTAACGGGAATATGGATTGACGCCACACGAAGGAAGGGAGATAAACGCAAAACACTGGAGAAGATAAGGAAGAGTTGGTGGGAATGGATCTGGGAAGATGAACAGAAAAACCAAAATCGGTTCAGCACTGCGCGCTGAGAGCACATGTTGAAATTCTCATCGACCAGGTTGTGTCCGGGGTCTACCTGAATATGCCCACCAAATTTGAAGCAGATCCATCGAGAACTTTGGCCGTGCATCGCGAACACACACACACACACACACAAACACACACACACACACACATACACACGCACACACACAAACGCACACCAGGGCCGGACTACCGGGGGGGTTATGGGGGTTGCGCAACCCCCCCCCCCTAGCCTAAACATGTACCTTACTTATTTAATTTTTTTTTATTATTGCTTATTTTATGCCGTTTCATGCAAGGAGCGACCATTTTCCTATCTCAGAATATGACCTACCCATCAGCTTCAGGGGGCTTTGCCCCCTGACCCCCACAACGAGGGGGGGGGGATTCTAGGGTTTCCGGACCCCCCCACCCCCAGCCAAAAAATAAAAATATTGAATGAGGCATGCATTTCTTTATTTTACATTGAGTTTCAATTTTTGGGGTATTAATCAGTGACAAAATCTGCTGCCTGAAACTGGTAATGATCATCCTCAGAATGCACCAGATTGCACCATTTTGCATCCTTTTTTTCAAAATTTTCCGGGGGGGCATGCCCCCGGACCCCCCTAGCAAGCTAGGCGCTTTGCGCCGTCAGCTCGGCGCTTCGCGCCTTCACACCCATATCTTCACAATATACTTTTGAAAAAAAAACACCCATAAAATGAACTGATCCGCCCCTGCCGCCAGGGGGGACATCCCCCTGGGCCACCACTGGCAACCCCCCCCTCCTCTTCGCCTAGTCCGGCCCTGACACACACACACACACACACACAGACACAAGTCGTATATATATAATTATATAGATAGATGGAGCTAGAAGGGAAATGATACTAGTAGTGACGGTTCAACTTCAGTTTGACTTTATGATTGCCCTGATTACCAAATAGTCGAATCTGTCTCGTGATAACTCAATTTTTTTTATATTTTATAAAAAGACCGAATAGTGGATTTGAAATCTTAGGGGTCAGGCCGACAGGGGTGCGTTAGGATGGTAGAACAGCAGCGCATGCGCAAAGGTTGCACAGAATGCTTGTTCTCCACCTTGTCATTATTTTTGATTGGTGCCCTGATTACTAAAAAGTACTCTAAAATATTGACAAGCTTCCCCTTCTCTGGAGGCCAAAAAACAGATGTGGAGGGGTGCGACAAAATAGATTTGAGAGAGCGAGGAGAGGGAAGACGAAAAGGAAAGTGGAGTGGTGACTCTAGAAATGGTATGGGGCAGTGGTACTTTGTTTTGGACAAGGAATTGACAGACAACTGATGAAATTGGGAATTTGTTATTCTTATTATTTTTGTCACGAGCCTGTGAATGGAACCAGTTAAATCCAAAATCCAAAAACAATGAATAATTGTCAATGATTAAATGTGCCAACAGCATACCTTTCATGTTTTTTTTTTATTCAGTTAAAGCAGTAGACAATTGAAATTAAAATCGAGTCAGCAATAGTCTTTCTATTAAGTCCTGGGTGAGGGGGGGGGAGGGGGGAGGGGGGAGAGGGGGAGAGGGGGAGAGGGGGGAGGGGGGAGGGGGAGAGGGGGGAGGGGGGGAGGACGTGTTTTGTAAAGTAGATTTTTTTCACCTAAATAACAGTTTGTGGTGCACTTTTTGATGCAGAAATCAAAACAAAACTACTGCCAAATCAGTCGCAGTTCTGTGCTTTTTAACGGTAGGAGATAACTAATAAACTAAAAATGACTTTTAACCATGAAACGCGGAGTAATTGAAAATGCTTAAATCAAGTCATCGCTGTTTCTATTTAGTCCCGGGAGCAAATGAAAGTCAAGCATTTTCAATTACCCCGTGTGTACAAGAGTGCTTGACACAGGACTTAGGGGCGAGAGTTACCGCCCTTTGCAGCGCATGCGCAGCGCGGCAGGGGAGGCTCTAAAACAAATGAGTTCCGGGCGAGATGGTGCGACCATTTTAATCAGCCGTCAGATGATGTTTCCCGAGATAAAGAGCGATTAGGTTGGTGACAGTGATTTGGGAGAAGAGTCTGTCTGCGGACAAGTTATCACATTAGTCACGGTTATTGAATTATACATAGCTCAGTAGTCGCGGTTCATGGAAAAATACGGTCACAGTAGAGGCGAAGTAAGCCTGGTGGGGTTAAAAAAGCGAGATGAGTGTATTGTATATCTTTTTTTTTATCTTTTTTTTTAAGGTTAAGGGTAACTTTTTTTTCTTGATTTATTCTCAAATACACTGACGACTCTTTGCGTCCTCAAAGTCCCCTAAAACCTGTCAGGTTAATTATAATTGGTGATCCACTCCTCGCTTTAAAATGCAGTAGCTCTGATGTTGTTCTGGGCGGGATTTATTAGTTTTTTTGCCGTTGGTAACTTGTGATTTCTTAAATCGTATATTCAAACAGGGAGAAAATGATAAAACAAGGCGGGGATAATGTTTATAAAAAATCAAAATATATGCACGTATAGTAGTATTTTTGATAATCAATCATATTCACGTGAACAATAATAACCTTGACCATTGCAACAATGAAAAAGGCACCAAAATGTTGAATGAAAAGTGCTACAATCACTATGTTCGATTTTGCAATGATATTAACCAAATTGCAGAAACTTCGAAATGTATTTTATATTGGTTCACAAACCTGGGAATGAAAACCCTGTGCCAAATTTTCACTAAAATAGTACTTCGTTAAAAGTCGCGAGAAGTCTGAATCTATTCTTGGTAGCGTAATTTCAATTTTTGTCAACGAACTCAAAAACCAAAAGCTTATAAATATTACGTGGCCCGAACCAATAATAATTTTAAAACAATATGCATATAGGTCCACCATTATTATTCTGAATACGATTTTGAATTTGTATTTTGGGCAACGTAATAGAAGGTTTAGCCTGAGTTCGTGTCCTACTTTGTTTTACTATAACGACATCTTGATCGTCTTTCATTGAAAAAACCTATTGTTTAAACCACAAAAGCTGTCGCACTCCCGATAGGCTTCTTAATTTCTTCCTGCGTGATTTATTTTCCCCCAATCAAAGTAATTAAGGGGCCGTTCTTAGCCAAGTGCACTTCGTTTGCAATCGATTATTGGGAATCATGGTAAATTCTTGTAACCCGCAACATGAGCGAAATTTGGAAGGTTTTTGTTTCCCGGCAATCACATTGTTTTTTGTTTTGCTTTTTTCTTTCTCTCACCTTAATCGACGGGGACTGAAAAAGAAAGAAGAATAGAAAAAAGGAAAAAAACAACAACCAGTCAACAGCATTTTAACTAAATTAAAACACAACCTAAAATAACTGCGGATCAAGTACAAAAAGAAAGAAACAAAGAACCAAAGAACCAAAGAAAGAAACAAACAAACAATATCAATAATAATACACACACACACAAAAACAAAGGACATATAAAGTAGGTAAAAAAACAACCAACCAATGAATAAGGTTTTACACGTTTAAGTCCCGGGAAAGGGCGGGGGGGGGGGGGGGGAAGGCGGGTGGAGGGTTGAAAAAAACCCACTGAAGTAAAAGTAAAACTCTAGCACGACATGAAAGAATACTTGCTTTTGATGGTAATGATGTTATTGGCAAAGGACAGTATATTGTGAGAGTATGCATACACACGTGTTTTAACTGTTTGTCAGAATACAATGCTAATGTTACATTTTTTGGAAAACTCGGGTAAAAACCGTGTAGGCAATTATTTTTGTTTTCTAAATGTGTATTAGTGTTTAGATTCAGACTCTTAGGAGTCTCAGCTTTGCAGCTACTACAAGAATATAGGTAGTTTTGCAAATACCAATAATTGAATTGTTACTGTTTTGCATAAATAAGACGATTGTGATACGATTTACAGCTCAAATGTCGGACTATTTTGACTATGTTCCACAAAACTGCATACCGGGTTTCTCTGCGTTCACAAACGCCAAATCTAAAACCTACGAACAAGATTGAACGAGTCTGAATTGCATCTTCTGTTTTAGTATATTACCCAAAACGTTAAAATCTCATCATATCAAATAAACAAAACAAAACAAAACAAATTATAAAAAAAAAATCATGATAGTGGATTTTCAATTGCATTGCAAGTTAATTTTTCGCATCGAGGCTTCTACAAGATGTTTTCGTAAAGGTAGATTTACAGAGTTGTATTCCAAATCTGAATCCTCGTTCAGTTAGGTCAAAAAAAGATTTTTTTGCATGGACCTAAGTCAATCACCAAGACCAAACTCGTTGACACGCTCCGATCTTTTGTATTATTATAATAATACATGTATATGTTTTCTTTTTTCCCGATTTGTTTTATTCATTTTTTGGGTAACATGTTGTTTTGCTTATTCAACCATGCTTTTCAGACATGCCGCTTATCTTTAAGTCAGTTAAATGCAAGTAATCGGGCCACTGCTTTTTTTTTCATAATATATACTTTCAAGTTATAGCGACATTATGACTGTGTCAACATTGTACCAACAGTGTTTCTTTGCTATTTTTGTGTGTGGAGTATTTTGATTTAAAAATGCGTCATTTAATCGGGAAAATATGACAGTTTCAGCTGAAAATAAAGGCGTAGTGCATTGGCGTATAGAAAATAAATGATAAACATTGATTTTCTGTTCACGTTCCTTTTACAACTTATTCATTGCATACACCCGAAACGTCTCCAAATTTACTCGCATTCACATATATTGGTTAAAATTGGATATTATTCTACTTCCTTATTTTCCTGTTCCTTCCCATTGCCCACCGGCCTACTTTTCTTCTTCTCTGCTAACATTACATAAACTAATAAAAACAATCTTCTTATAAAGATTTGATTTTGTGTGGTCTTGTTTCCTCTCTGTCCCTCTCTCTCTCTCTGTCTGTTTTTGTCTTTCTCTCTGTCTGCTTTTGTCTATATCTCTGTCTGTGTCTGTCTCTCTGTTCATGTCTGTCTGTCTCTCTCTCTCTGTCTGTCTGTCTCTGTCTGTCTATCTGTCTGTCTGTCTGTCTATCTCTTTATCTCTCTGTCTCTGTCTCTCTCAATCTCTTTTTTTTTTCAGCCTCTCTCTCCCCTCCGATCTTTCTCCCCAGATCCCCCACAGCGTCTCAGTCGCTTTTTCTCAGCAGCGTCGCTGAAAGTGACAAGCGGTTCATTAGACTTCATTACGAGTCAGGTCCCTCCCGTCATTGATCGGTGACCGTGGAGCCTGGAAGGTTGAGAGCCTTGCACTGTTTTCTGCACCTGATGACTGCCATTGAAGTTCAATGGGACACCGAAGAGATTATACGGTATCAATCGCTTTCGCCTCAAATTACTTCGTTTCGTTTCGCCCCGTGTTCGCCCCCTTTTTTTTTGTAGGTACAATTCGCCCCGAGTTCGCCATGTTCAGAGCTCTGTGCGCGTATATTGACTTACACTACGATTTGTTGACACATTATAACCATTTTCCATGGGGCGAAGTGGATGTAAACCAAATGTACATACTTCTTTCCGCTGATTATGCTAGTCAGATGCACCTATTCTTTAAAAAAAAAAAAATCTTATCTGAGCAGTAGTTTATCACCAATAATACTTTTTTTTATATCTGTGTTTTGGTCTGTCTGTACCTTCCGTGGTCTCTCTCCTTCGTTCTCTCTAATTCTCTGTCTGTCTGTTTAGCTGGATTAATGAGTTTGAGCGTTTGCGCTGTTCACTTGGGCTGCGATTTTGATTTCACTTGGCGCCGACTAAAATCGCTTGAAATTTAGGGAAAAGTTGGTAGATATTCTGCCCTGTAAAAAGCACTTTGGTCTGTCTCTGGTTGTCTGACAACAATTATGCCTTAACCTCTGTCCTCAAGCGCTAAAGATAAACAAATCAATCAACAGTATTTCTCGAAATGGCCGCAGGTACACCATTTGGGCTTGTAAACAATGTGTAACCTTCCCCTGAAGTTTTTTTTGTCCGTGTTGCGAGTGCACATGACATTTTCTGTATGAACACAATAGCAGAATGAAAGAAAGAACAAGCGAAGATAAATAATGCTGAAAATGCGGGAAAATCAGGACAGGGTTCAATTTAGCCCAAACAAGTGCATATACATCTGATAAGATTTAACGTTGGATTGTATTGGGAAATAGTTTCAATTCGGTAGACGGTGTTCATTTCGAAAACAGCCCATGATCTGCCGCGGATGATTATACAACACAACAAGTTTATTAACGTATGCTTGTAGGCTTATTTGGCGGAAACAAAGATTTTGTGTGTGCAACAATGGCGAAAACGACAACAGCAACGACATCATCATAATCATCATCATCATCATCATCATCGTCATCGGCATCGTCATCGTCATCGTCATCGTTATTTTGTTAAGCAACTTCGTTGATGAAGTAGCTGCAAACAATATTGGATCACGTTTGCACAGTCCTTTGTAATTTGATTTATTGTAATTTAATTTAATAATTTAACTTAAGTCCTTTATACTTAAATTTGAAACACTGACATCGATTTAAAAATTACTTGTCATTAGAATACGCATGCTAGTTTATTATAAAACTGTTAATAGTTTCAAATACATTGACTCATTGTTGCACATTTTCAACATTATGGAATGTAACAGGAAATATGTTGATGAAAAATACTACAAATTCATCAGTAACCATTAAAAAGTACGTACATGTCGCCTTCAGTAAGTGTATCACCTTTGTTCATAGCTGACATTTGCACTTATTTCGAATGCATTTATTTTTTGTCAAAGTGGCAGCCTTCCTTATGATTTTATTGTCCTGCGTGACAGAAAAAACATCCATATCTATATCTATATCTATATCCTCTGTCATACTTTTTCGCTGAAACTCAGTTAAACTTACCTGTGCAAACGTGCTTCGCTTTGTTCGGGACCTCGGGTGTCTTGTCACAGTGAACAGCGACGGCAGTCAGTCCAGTTCAACCATCGGGGAAAATGTCTGTTGTAAAGTTGATGTAAGTTCCCCAGGATCGATACACTTTGTTTGTATGCAGCAATGTTCACAATTGCAGCAATATTCACAACTGCGGGCTTAAGCCAATGTTGTAGCTGTAGTCGAACTTCAATTTGAGGACTGCAAAAAAGTGTTTTTAAATTAAAAAAAATTCTTTTCACCATTGACAGTCTTGCTACTTCTGTGTCGTTGGGTACATCTTCTGCACAGACTTAAACTGAGTAATCAAAATCAAGCAAAGCTCTGGTATCACTGTGAAAGCTAATTCCCTCGAACTTGAAACTGACGACAGTCACACTCAGAGTTAACACGGAACGCATTGGCGACAATAGAACACCCAAACATCCGCTCTCTCCCGTGGTTCTCCCGTCTTTAACAGGCCTTGCCCTGTCGCTAACTGTAATATTCATAATTAATAACGCACCGTCGCTCCTCGCTGCATATGTCTCAAGTCAAGGCGCATATGTTTACACGGCGAGCGACGATTACCGCTCTCGCGACCAATCGGGCGACAGAGCCTGTGTCAATTACCGACCCAGCGCGCGGCATGTAGCTGAGGGGGCGGGGCCAAGGCAGGATTACGGAAATTGACAAGCTCGTGGATTGGTTAGTGAAGCTGAAAACGGAAGCGGGTGGGGCGGAGGCTGTGCCAGGCTTGTAGTTAGTGACATTGTGACAGTTCGCTTGTTGAGCGTGTGCGATCTTTGTACTCCGACCCTTAGAGCTCTCGACCCAGACCCCAGTGTACGCCTGATTGCCGATATTTGGCACTTGTATAACAAATCTTATATTAACTCAGTCTCGCTTTTACATTACTAGTATTCATCTTTCTTCTAAAAGGTACCGACATGTTATATTCCTGCCAGTTCATGACCTTTCGATCGGGGTGTATTTATCCTACTGCTACCATAAAATGCGAGCTAGGTGAACAGAGCATTTTTTTTTATACTTCATTATCCCACTATCTCTTCTTCCCAATGTGGATGTCGTTCTCACCTTCAAAAGACGATGTCAGATAAGAGAAGAAGTTCAAAAGACAACGGACTTTTTGTTCAAACTCAAAAAGCAAATTAAACGAGTTCTTCGTTGCTAATTCTTTTGTTGTTGTTTATGTACAAGGTATATTCATGAACAACTTTCTATCGAGTTAAAATGCATGTGTGCAGTTAACCTTAGTCAAGCCACACCAATAAGTCACGCACAAACATACTTTGAAATTCACTAAAATCGGCAAAATCAATGTTGACAAAATATTGTTGGTTTCAGAATCCCAATTAGGGATAATCGGTATTAAGTGCACCGAAACCAGATTTGTAATGATTTTACACAGAGGGGTGACAAAAGTGATGCGTACTCGAGGTCAACAAACTACAAACAACTGAATTAAATTTGGAGCGTCGGGCAAAACTTCGCTTCGTCGGTGAAAACAACTTACAGTGCATGTTCAGGTGAGAACAGCTAAACAATCCCAATCATGAACAGCAACAAAATCTGAGAGAAACCAAGGAAATACAAAATGTATTTTGTGACTGCTCAAACGGCTTGAGACGCGCGAAAGATTGAATAACTCTAGATGTAGAAAGTCTCTCTCAGAGCGTCATTTTCATTCGTCGGAGTAGAATGTCGATTATGATTTCGGGCTGTTTGACCCGTTTTGGAGTCGGACTTTTGAATGTATTGGATGTAAACGTAATCGGTTAATACAAAGGCAGGAGTTTTTTTCCCTGTGCTAGTTGAACAAATCGAAAACGATATTTGTTCAAGTGTGCTGTGCTCATTACCATGTGCATTAACACAACCGTGGCTAGAAGGCAGACAAACAGAGGAAGAGTCTTTTTTAAATTTCATTTATACCATCCCAGTCCCGACATCTTAATAATATATTGAGCATATATGGTTTTACCTTGAAATTCAACTACAGCGCATTTCCAGCACCAATGAGTCAAACGCAAATCTAGAGGCGCTTGTCAGTCGTCACTTGGTAGCATTGCATATCCACTTCTTGAAGACTTGTACGCGTTGCTTTCTTGCGAACTGTTATGAGGAGCAAAGGACAAACAGCTAAATATCCAAAGGCTTGACGCAAGTTACTTTTTTTTTTAACGATTTTTCTTTGAGGTGATCGAAATGTACCGCTCTAAATTCACGTCTTCCGATATGCATCACTTATGGCACCACCCTGTAGGTCAATATATTTAATACTGTAAACTTGATTGTTTTTGGTTGATTCAACAATATTATTTTGAATCATTCCAAAGGATGATTGTATGAATGATTGTCTAAATTAACATTTTGTTGTGAGAAAAAATCTTTGTTGCCGCTCTCTAAAAACACTGATCTATAGGGTGTCTGAAAAAAAAGTACTCAAAAAGACATTGAAACATCAGTACCGAAAAATGGAAAAACTAATATGTAAGCTAATACGCTAATATGTACCCCAGACCAAGAAACCTACAACAACTGAAGGCAAACATTCTCAGAGAAATCCAGAACATCCCACAGGAAACATTCCCCAATGTAATGAACAATATGGCAATGAGGATGCAGTCTGTCATTGGAAAACGGGGTGGCTACATTGATCACGTGGTGTGAAGAAACAGACGATCTCAACTGAAAGCTGTGAACTGGGGACAAAACTTCTATGAACTGACTACAATATCACGCTAAAATGATTTCAATAAAGTTACTGACTTGTCTGTAGTATTGAAAGAAAATCGGATGCTTTTTTTTGAGACACCCTGTATATATAGATATCAGCAGAGGTGTTTTGCCATTGTGCCACAACACAAAAGCACAACATCGCGGCGGCGACAGAAAAAGCAACGGTACTCTCACTGCTCTGTCTTTTCCCCTCCCTCCCATCGTCCTCCCGCCCACCCTCCGGTCCTCAGGTCGGCGATGTCGTCTCGTTAGCAGAGGGCGGCGGCAGCGGCAGTCTTTGATCCTCCGACCACACCGTGTCAGAGAGAGCTAATCAAGCGGAACGGGAGGCGCGGAGGACACGGTTGAAAGAAAAAGCTGTCCGGGGCAATCAGAAGCCGAGAGTTTGAAACTGTCTCTTTTCTGTGGTTACCTGTGATTTTGGCGGAGGGTGGGTAGATCACAGTTTTCTAATGGTGAAATACTGGATGATTATTACAAACTGATACTGACCGGATAACCCTTTGAAATTGTCTCTTTCCTGTGATTACCTGAGATTTTGGCGGAGGGTGGGTCCATCGCAGTTTTCTAATGGTGAAATACTGGATGATTATAACAAACTGAAACTGACCGGATAACCCCTTTGAACCTCTCTCTTTTCTGTGATTACCTGGCGTCTGGGTGGAGGGTGTATGTCGGGTGTATGGAATGGCAGTAATAATGGCGAAATACTGTATGATCATAAACTAATACAAACTGGAATACCCCTGACCCTGTCGAAACAGTTTATTATTTTATCACTTGCTGTTTTTTTTTAATTCACTTTAATTTTATTTTATGACGAATTGACAAATGCATAAAGCGTTACAACCAGATGACTCATTATATACTAAGGGATTGCAACGGTATGCCTGTCTACTTGTCGTTTTTTGTAGAGGGTTTGCCAATGTCAGGATCGAATGCCGGTTTCTAACGATACAATACTGTATGATCACAACACAGTACCAACCTCTCACACTGAAAGGAGATGAAACTGTTAGTTAGGTCTATTCTTGTCTTTTCCCGTGAGTAGTTGTCGTTTTATGGAGAGTCGGCCATTGAACAGTAAATGTTTAATGGCGGAATACAGTAATGTTACAAAATAATAATGACCGGATCACCCTCTTACCGAGCACTATAGCTGACTATTCCTATGACTGAATACCTGGCGCGTCTATTATGTCTATATGGAGGGTGGGGCCATGTAAGGAATGGCAGTTTTCATGGTGAAATAATGCACGATCAGGAACTAATAAAACCCGGATCGGATTACCCCTTTACTACGGATGTTAAACTGTATCTTTACTATATATATATATATGATTCCCCATCGTTTATGCGCCAAGTTCTGTATGATGACAAACGAATGCTAACCGGATTGGAGAAAAAACACATTAATAAATGCAAACACTCCAGTTTTTCGTCTGCACTTTCCTTATATACAAGCATTTTGAAACTGTCTCTTCTCTGTGATTGCCTGTATCGTTTTTGCTGAGGGTTGGTCAATTCAAGAAATAGCAGAACTATTGCTGAAATAATGATTGCTTACAAACTAATACTGATCGGATTTCTCTGTATAAAAGAGTTTAAACTGCATATTCCTATGTGGTAATTGATGATTTTTGAGGAAGGTGGAACAATACATGATTTTTGATGGTGAAAAACATTCGCGGATCAGGAAAGATGTGAGCTTTAGTGAGCTTTTTATGACCGCGAACCGAGACCACTATTTTTAAATCCACTGAGACGGTTTGTGTAACCTCTTTATTCTACATTTTGTTAGTGTTTTTTTTGTTGACAAAAGAGGCGTTTTTATGCCACTGTTTGGTCAAATCCTAATTTTACTGTCAGTCTGCCTACGCTGCTGGGTGCGTGCAGATAAGTGATTCATGCGCGACAGTATCATAATGATAATCATTCCGTCACGGCGGGGATGTAGCTCAGTCGGTAGCGCGCTGGATTTGTATCCAGTTGGCCGCTGTCAGCGTGAGTTCGTCCCCACGTTCGGCGAGAGATTTATTTCTCAGAGTCAACTTTGTGTGCAGACTCTCCTCGGTGTCCGAACACCCCCCTGTGTACACGCAAGCACAAGACCAAGTGCGCAACAAAAAAGATCCTGTAATCCATGTCAGAGTTCGGTGGGTTATAGAAACACAAAAATACCCAGCATGCTTCCTCCGAAAGCGGCGTATGGCTGCCTAAATGGCGGGGTAAAAACGGTCATACACGTAAAAGCCGTGGGAGTTTCAGCCCACGAACAAACAAACAATCATTCTGTCAACATATCACAGCAGTTACTTGGGTCGGAATAAAATCAAACACAAGTTTACATTGTTATTCCACTGTGGCGGTACAGGCAGATTCTGTCGGGTTGTTTTCACGTTTTGTTATCGATACCGAAATGTATTTCAGTCAGTATGGCATATCAAACGACGATCTTTTGCCCTTTTTGCGTTACAAAAGTCTGATACAGCAGGAATTCCGGTTTCTGAGGAACACCTTTGTATGAAACCGTTTAATTTTGTTTAAGATTTTATGGGGTGTGTGCATTTGTTTGTGTGTGTTCTGTTTACAAAATGAAATATTATAATTATACGATCGCAGTTTGTTGTCGAAGTCGCGAAGTATAAGATTTACGGGCCTTGGTACCAAAAGCATGCTTGTGACACTTTTTCGTAGAAGGTTGATTTCGATTCCGAAAACAACCGAACGTATGGATTTTATATAGATTTGCATGCGTTCAAGCGTGTTCGTGTAAGTCTAAATGCGTGTTGTATGACTAGCTTACTGTCTTTGTCTCTTCCCCTCATGTCCAACCCAGTTATCAGCAAATGTGTTATTTCTTTTTTTGCGTGTGTAATCATCTTTTAATATAAGAAAGTAAAACCTTGCCTTGCCGCAAAGAATTAGCTGAGGTGGAACAACAACAACAAAACAACAACAACAACAACAACAACAACAACAACAACAACAACAACAACAACAACAACAACAACAACAACAACAACAACAACAACAACAACAACATATCTTCATCGATTTACTTGATCGTCAACCCCCCCCCCCCCCCGAAAAAATCCCACCCAAACAAGGAGCCGTACACAACACCATCGCCGCTATAGTCACCATCACCATCACAGCCAGCGACGACGACCCAGCCAGCACCCTGATACGCCAAGAGCCAGCCCCGAGAGACGTCGTGGGACGTGACGAAGCACAAGCGACGTCTCGAGCCACGTCCACAACGTCGCCCCCATGCGTGACTCCACACTACTCCACTGCTCCGTCAGGCTACTGTTTCCTTGCCACTCCGAACACCAAACACTCTGTGTTCTGCGCCCAGAAAAGCGACACTTTGCCTTGGTGAAGCTTTTGGAAGGTCGGGGATGTATGGTGATGAGGTTGTTATCAGCTGAATTTTGGTGTGGTTGAAAGTAGCTACTGATCGGAAGGGGTTCTGAGGAACCGTTCTGGATAGTTCTGCTCCTTTTCTTCCCTCCTGGCTACGGATGGCTAAGAAGATACGAGTGAAGAAGAAGGAGAATGAGAAAAATAATAAGAAGAGCTGCATCAGCAGCTGACACCACCACCACCACCACCACCACCACCACCACCAACTAAAATAACAATGACAAAAACACAACAACCACCATCCCCCCACAAAAAACCCCCAAGCAAACAACAACAAAACAGAAAATGGTGTGAAGTAAGGTCCAACTGAAGGTTGACACATCATGACCCACAGAGCCTCACGTCTTTGTACAGCCTCCCGGTCCTCCTCCTCCAGTTCATCTTTAACACTATTTGCTTTACTCACAAACACGGACACGGCGGATTTCCACACAAATGCTGACCGGAGACGGAGGTCTTTTCGACTACCAAAGAATTAGTTTAGACTAGAACCTCGATTTGGCTACAGTCCACCATGCAGGTGATTGCGCAACTTCTACAGAGGGAAAACAGTGCTGCTGGAGATTCTAACCAGGAACTACGAAAACTGGACAAAAGCAGTACCAGCATGAAGAATGCGACTTTTGTCTTAGCTTAACATGAACAGTACTGGCTCAACCTTAACAGTCTTCGCATGACAAATGAGATTCTACAGGGCCAGTGAAAACTGTACGGTATCAGTCTCAGAAAGTAGATTGTGACTTCTGTTTTGGCTTAACTTGAACAGTATTACAGGCAGGAAAAATAAGATTCTACAGGGCCAGTGAAAATTGTACGGTATCAGTCTCAGAATGTAGACTGTGACTTCTGTCTTGGCTTAACCTGAACAGTACAGGCAGTAAAATTAAGATTCTACAGGGCCAGTGAAAACTGCACCGGCGGCATCAGTCTCAGAATGTAGACTGTCACTTCTGTCTTGGCTCAACATGAACAGGACTGGCAGGACAAATGAGATTCTACAGGGCCAGTGCAAACTGCACGGTAGCAGTCTCAACATGAAGAATCACGACCTCGAGTTTTGGCTAAACTTGACCGGCAACGGCAGACTCTTCAGTTGGCCCAGTCCTGGAGGAACCATCCCATTTAGGCGCCCCCTTTGGTCTCATCGGGTGATACTGTGTGCCCTTACCCCATCTCCCGTCTACACCATCCCTCCTACCCCCCTTCCCCTACAAGCACCCTTGACAAAGGCAAACGGGGGTCGCCTCTCCCAGGACCTGCCCCATTCATTCCGAGACATGCAGGGAGAAGGGGAGAGCACCCCGCGCCGCAGACACGGGTAAACACCGAAATTGAAATGTAGTTGATTTCTGCGCGGCTCTCCAGTCCGAGTCGGGGCGGGAACAAAAAGCCTGGCGGCCGATGCCGACACACCGGGGACCCCCTCGCTGCCAACACTTGCGGATTACGATGTATCAATAAGATTAATAACGCGCGCAAAATGCTTTGCTTAATTGCCTTTATTCGAGAACATGAACCCCATTAGTTAGAGCGAGGCGGGCGAGGGGGGCAAGGGAGGGGGCGGGAGGACACACACACAGCTCCCCACGGGCGGGCCGCCTTACGCCCGGTTCCTGGCAGACTGGTCCGAATGCTCTGTGTGCTAAAAGCGCGCCGCACGAGCCGGCCCTTGTCTCTGTAGCGGCGTGTCCCTGCAGTCATCTTGTCTTGCCGCCCTTTGCCAGTGTCCGTAAAGTGAGATGATGCTTGCCAGTGTCCGTAAAGAGAGATGATGCTTGCCTATCACTCTGCTCACCAGCGCCGTCACTCCATGGCTGCCATCACCCATTCTCCAGGCATTGTGCGGCGCCCAAAGATTTATGCCCGCTGCGACCCCCGCCCGGCGTTCTATTCACACGATCTAATCACGGCTGGTTATGAGGAGGTTTTCTTCATGACGGCCTCATGTCGCCAGACAAGGTTACACACGTCACTGCTGACTGATCATCTCCCTTATTCCCTTTTTTATTTAGACTGATCTCCCCGTCCAGATCTTTTGGAGTTGCGGCTCCTGATTTCCTATCCATTTATGTGCGGTGTCTTCGGCCAAGTCGGACAGCAGCAAATTAATCTTTGCTCCTCGGAGATGCATTTCACATTTCAAAGTTCTCGGCCTGTTTTTTATTTATCCCTTTTCGATTGTACTGCCCCTTCTGTTGCCGTGTTAATTCCGGCGCGGAGGAATATGTTGAACGGGGCCAGATGAAAATGCCCGATTAAATCCGTCAGGCCAACACAAAAAGGGCAGTTGCCGAATCTCTTTGGATTCTTCATTGCTCTTATCTCCCCTAAGAGCAGTTGTTTCTCTGTTCCGTCCCGTCTCTCTGTCTCTGTCTGGCTCTCTCTCCTTATTTCTGAGAACCGTTCTGATATCTCTCTCTCTCTCTCTCTCTCTCTCTCTCTCTCTCTCTCTCTCTCTCTCTCTCTCTCTCTCTCTCTCTCTCTCTCCACTTCCCTTTACCACATTTATCATTTAGAGGCTACAAAAGGGTATGCCGAATCGAGGCAAACATTTACGCCCAGGTTGTTTTCTAGTCCAGCACACATGCATGTTTACGCTTACGGCCCGTGAATGAATGAAGCCTTACGGACATGTGTAAATCAAAATAACTGATTACTTGATATGTTGCCATGTCCCAACGCTGCAAACCCTTTGATGGACGCATTCGGTCCAAAACAATTTATGTAATTTTTATCCGGAAATTTGCGCTTACATGGATAGTTTTTTTCTTTCTCAGTTTAGGTTGTGAAGTTTGTGCCGGAGAATCTAGGCTTGCTAAACACTTTCCTATCGTGATGGGCGAAGTGGCGCAGTGGTAAGACGTCGGGAGGTCGTGAGTTCGAATCCCGGTCGCTGCTGCCTGGTGGGTTAAGAGTGGAGATTTTTCCGATCTCCCATGTCAACATTTGTGCAGACCTGCTAGTGACTTAACCCCCTTCGTGTGTACACGCAAGCACAAGACCAAGTGCGCACGGAAAAGATCCTGTAATCCATATCGGAGTTCGGGTGGTTATGGAAATACGAAAATACCAAGCATGCCTACCCAACGAAAGCGGAATGAAGCTGGCCATGCTATATATAGTGTGGAGAACCCAAATCGGCAAACGAGCTCACACGTCACCAGAATTTCTGGAACGCTGAAGAAGAAGAAGAAGAACTTTCCTGTCAGGGGACCGTGGATCCTGAGAGAGCAAAGTCTCGATTTCTGGAAGAAGGCGCACTGGCCACTGCCGTTTTGTGCATACAATCAAGCACACAAACAGACGATTTTCGGAAATAACTCCGTCGGGTTTGTATGGGTTGTGAAAGAGTGAATGCCCTTGCTTTTTCTCTGACAAATAACTTCACACGTGCTCCTGTCCACGTGTTTCCGACACATCCCTCGCTAGTGATTGGCCCCTCCAATGTTTGTCCGAGTAAAATTCAAGGGCATTCAACTCTTTTAATGATAAGGCCCCCCCCCAAAAAAAGGTCTGTTTACGGTAACATAGGGTGAAAAAAATAGGGTCGGTAGATCGGCTTTTTTTTTAATTTTATTTATTTTATTTTTTAAAATTTTTTTTTTTTTAAATTTTTTTTCTCCCCTCTCTATGATGTTTCACAGTTCATTTCTTCTCATCAATCCCTGTTTTTGCCCAACATAACTATAAACAGTACTTTGGGCTTACCTCCCTTCTGTCGTCTGCTGTTTGAGCGCAAACAGCTCTATTTTGGATGCGGTTTTTTTTCAGACGATCCAAAAAAAAGATTAAGGTCGGGCCTAAAAACTAGGGTCGGTCGGGTTACCGTAAACAGACCTATTTTTTTTTGGCCTAAACCATACGAAACCGACAGTGTTATTTTCGGAATTCGTCTATCATGTGAACCACGGATATGATGACGGAGTTTTGGCTTTTCCGTGTATTTTTAAGTTTTATCTATTGCTTTGAATTTTGTATTAATTTCTTCGTTTTTCCTTGCACACTTCTTGAGCTCATACATAGCCTTCTTTCAGGTAAGCCCGCGTTTCCATGTACTCATTATAAAAATTGTGTTGATATATAATTTGTCCAAATTGTACAAGATTTTGCTCCTTTATAAATTACTGAACCAAATTGTAAATATGTTTAAATTTAGACATTCCGTCAAGCACAAATCTATTTTGCTTTTTTGGGTGCAGTTGCCAATTTTGTTGTTGTTGCCGTTTGACTCCAAAGGCTGTCCTTAATCGATTTCAAAGGTGACTTCGCAAAAACTTCGCGAAGTCTTTTTTACAGAGAATTCAGTACCAAAATTTTGTGCAGCGGGCTTCTTGAAGTAGACTTCGCCCAATTAATATCAGGCTTAAATCTCGTATTGGGATGACGAGACTGCGCGAAATGAGACTTAAGGGATGGACGTCAAAACAAGGACAGTTTGGCTAAACGTTTAGATTCTATGGACCGGCACGGTTGGCCTAGTGGTAAGGCGTCCGCCCCGTGATCGGGAGGTCGTGGGTTCGAACCCCGGCCGGGTCAAACCTAAGACTTTAAAATTGGCAATCTAGTGGCTGCTCCGCCTGGCGTCTGGCATTATGGGGTTAGTGCCAGGACTGGTTGGTCCGGTGTCAGAATAATGTGACTGGGTGAGACACAAAGCCTGTGCTGCGACTTCTGTCTTGTGTGTGGCGCACGTTATATGTCAAAGCAGCACCGCCCTGATATGGCCCTTCGTGGTCGGCTGGGCGTTAAGCAAACAAACAAACAAATTAGATTCTATGTGGTGTTGGGCGTTAGTTTAGACGCAGTCGAAACATTTTAGTAGACAAAATTCGTAAAAGAAAAGAAGAATATAATATTGAATTGGACGATAGAATAATTTCGCAAATACATTTTGGTAACAAAGATTGGTGGAAGTTAGTAAATAATTTCAAGACCAAGAAAGGCCTATCGCAGTCAGAAATTCCACCAATTGACAATAACGGAATTATTTGTTATTCTGATGAGGAGAAAGCAGAAGTATTTAATTCATGTTTTGTTAACCAATCCTGTGTTGATGATGAAGATGATCATTTTCCAACCCTGTCAGAGCACCCAAGATCCGCTCCTCCACTTATCATTACTACTGACATGGTTTCTGGAATTATTAAATCCCTTGACCAAAACAAGGCAGTTGGTCCCGATCTTGTTCATAACAAGATTCTTAAAGCAGCCGTAGACGTTGTCTCTGATCCACTTTCAAAACTGTTTAGTAGATCATTAGCCGAAGGTAGATTTCCAAAGGCTTGGAAAGTGGCACATGTTACCCCAGTTTACAAGAAAGGCGAGAAATCATTATGCACAAACTATCGCCCAATATCCTTATTAAGCTGTATTGGTAAAGTAATGGAAAAATGTATTCAAACTCATATGTTTACGTATTTGACAGATCATAATTTATTGACAGTATCTCAGTCAGGCTTTATTCCAGGTGACTCAACTGTTTTTCAACTTCTTGGTGTATATAATTATGACGATTTGTGTCAATCTTTGGACAAGCAATGTACATCACAAGCAATATTTTTTGATATTTCCAAAGCGTTCGATAGAGTATGGCATCGTGGTCTGATTTATAAATAATACGCAATAGGTATAAGAGATATTTTATTAGAATGGATTAAAGATTATTTGTCTGATAGAACTCAAGCTGTAGTCATAAAAGGTTGCATGTCAAATTACCGCTGTGTTCATTCTGGTGTCCCTCAACGGTAAGTCTTGGGGCCACTTCTGTTTCTTGTTTATATTAATGACATTTTTTTGTTGATATTAAATCAATAATTAAACTATTTGCCGACGACACGAGTATGTACGTGTCCCTCGATAATACACTTGAACGCACTGAAATTTTGAATTCTGATGTACAACAGATAATGCAATGGGCAAAAAATTGGAAAGTTAACTTTAATCATTCCAAAACTGAATTATTGACTGTCTCTACTAGAAGACAACCGGAAACATTGCCGCTAAAATTTGGCGAAGAGATATTAATTGAAACCACTGTTCATAAACATTTGGGCGTGTATCTGCAAAATGGCTGTAAGTGGAATAGTTGTTAAAGCTCGTATTTTAGTTGCATGTTTGCGTTCGTATAAATACAGACTCAGTCGTAAGGCGCTAGAAATTATGTATAAGGCTTTTAGTCTTCCCCATTTTGACTATGCAGATGTTATATGGGATAATTGCAATGCAATGTTGGCAGTTGAACTTGAAAAAATGCACCTAGATGCTATTAGAACTATTATTGGAGCTGTTCGTGGCACAAGCCATCAAAAACTTTACAATGAGTCAGGTTTTACAACACTGCAAGAACGGCGCAGAAGACATAAATTGATCGTTTATTTTAAATTAGTTAATGGTCTAGCGCCAGTGTATTTACTTGATTACTTACCATCTCTCATTTCAGCAGTAAATCCGTATCACCGACGCAAACCATATGACAGGCAAATGTTTCCATGTAGAACTGAATTATATAAGCATTCCCTTTTTCCTTCTGCAACATCTCTATGGAATGAATTACCTGATCATATAAAACAAACGAATTCAATTGGTTGTTTTAAAAGATTTTTGTCCAGAGATGACCCTGTAATTCCCCCGTATGTCTACTCTAAAGTTCGAAAAGCAGAAATCATTCACTGTAAATTAAGATTAGAGATTAGTGATTTGAATGCAGATATGTTTAAAAGACATTTGAAAAATGATGTTTTCTGCAGGTGTGGTTTTCATGTTGAAAATTGTGAACACTTTTTATTTGACTGTCCATTGTACACGAATGTTAGAGAAACCACTATTGATACCTTACCAGATAAGAATAATATTACTGTTTTGTGTGCTGTGTACGGTAATAGTGACAAGCCCTTGGCTGAAAACATAGCGCTGTTTCATCAGATTCAGAAATTTATATAAGACAGCAAACGTTTTTGTTCATACCATATGTTTAGTCATTTTGTTATTAGAGCATTGAATTGATCTATAGTGAATGCAATCTCTCTCTCTCTCTCTCTCTCTCTCTCTCTCTCTCTCTCTCTCTCTCTCTCTCTCTCTCGCTCTCCCTGTATCTGATTGTCCTCTGTGTCTCTATGTGTGTGTCTCTATGTGTGTGTGTGTGTGTGTGTGTGTGTGTGTGTGTGTGTTGCGTGTGTGAGTTTTCCGTACCACTGTTGCCATGCTTATCGTTGTTGTTGTTCTTGTTTTCATTTGTTTAAATATAATGCATTTACAATATCGTCCGCCACATTACTCGTTTGTCTCTAAGAGCACATTTATAAGTTTATCTTGTTGTGCTCCTCTATTATAACATTTAATTACGGCTTTGTATTTATGCAACTGAATAAAGAACTGTTTAAACCAAGGACATTTTTATCTTGCTGCTTCTGCAACACACGCACTTACTGTTGTTTACATTAAAGAGCGCTTAACTGCGGTTTTTTTCTGACATCTTTTGAATAAAGCATTCAATCGTACAATTATCTTTGTCCGAGTCTTGACTTTGGAACTTTGGCAGTCTATATGAGTCATTTTTACCACTGGTGAATGCATGATAAACACATTTGTTTTGACTACAAAGACTTTGGATATGAATGAAGTGCAGTGCTCTATAAATAATGGATGCTCTACTTGATTAAACATCCTGCTAACTTGCCTGCGGGTAATATCATTCATTAAAAGACTCACTAGTCATTAGAGATTACATGTAGCGGCTTTGAGCTATTACAGGATTGCAATAACCACAAACTATCCTGAATACACAAGCGGTTCTGAAAAATCTCTCTCTCTTTCATGCAATTAGACTGTCTCTCTCTTTGTTTTTTCTCTTATACCCACTCTCTCTCTCTCTCTCTCCCTCTCTCTCCGTCTCTCTCTCTCTCTCTCTCTCTCTCTCTCTCTCTCTCTCTCTCTCTCTCTCTCTCGTATTGAGTTGCCCCTCAATGGGCGAGGGCCGGATGAGAAAAAGCATGTTTGCATTCTCTGTCACCCTCCAAAAATTAATCAGTTTCAATTCAATTCAATTCAATTCAATTCAACTCAATTCAATGTACTCTCTCTCTCTCTCTCTCTGTCTGTCTGTCTGTCTGTCTGTCTGTCTGTCTGTCTGTCTGTCTGTCTCCCTCTACCTCATTCCGGCTCTCTCCCTACCTCTTTCTAGCTTCCCCCCCTCTTTTTCTCCCTCCTTCCTTCCTTTCCTCCCTCCGTCCACAACCCACCCTCTCAACCTCTCTATCCGCTAATGGGACAGTCACACGCTGCGATTTTCCTAAGATTTGCACTGTCAGACGGCCGACTGAGTCGTAGAAAAGAGCTACGACAAAGCTGCGAGTCTGTCGCATGAGATTCTCTCGTAGCTTTGGGTGATAGAACTTGTTCTATCCCCGCGAGACTGTCGTAGGGCAATCGTAGCGCAGAGCCAATCAGAACGCGTCGTTGCGGCCTTCACGCCGTGACTTGAAAAAATGGCGGACAGTAGCGGACAGCGTCTCTTCGTCGATTCAAAACTTTTTGGAAGAACAGTTTCTTACTCAGATATAAAGGATACGTTTTTGGCGTGTACAGCGGTTGGGAACCATCAATTGCAACTGTCTGGGAACTTACTTTCTCGCAAAGGCATAATGCTGAAAGGTATTTTTTAGAAAGGGTAGAGCGATGTTCGAACATAAACAGAACTCGGTTCTCCAACAGTGTCTGCTCTCGCGCAGCGGATTTGCCATGTTCACTATGACACGTCACTTCCGCCCCGCTAGCCCCGCTGGCGTGGAGTTATCGTTAGTCAATCGTTCATCGTGTGACAGGTCAATGGCCTACGATTTGACCTGCGATCGGCTCCCGATCGCATCGCGGGAATAAATCTCACGATTGAATCGCCCGTGTGACGCCAACCTAACTCGCACCAAATGGCAATAGTCTTTTAGCGTTGATCGCCTCACTTATCAGTTTCTAACCATCACCCCCCTCCTCCCGCCGCAACCACAATCGTCAGAAAGGGAGCTATGACGTATAAATACTTGATGATGTCATTAATTGTCTCAATGGCTTCCGCAACAGGGGACCATTCATTGCGTCACCCCGAGGGAGAATTCATTTCTTTCTGGTGGCCAATTGTGGACTGTGTGCAAAGGCACAGGCTTATTAATAATTCACAGTTGTGCTCGGCTTTGTAATCACTCTTTGGCATCACTTTCTCGCTTCATGTATTCGGTTCCCGCACCATTCTGTGTTTTTTGTTATTTGGGGTTAGACTGTTCTCACGCAGGAACTGTTAAGGCTAGCCAAGTGGAAAGAGCGAAAAACAACAGTCAATGACTTAGTATTGTAATAACGGAGTGGTATCGTTTTTCGTGTAGTTTTGTTTTGATTGCAGAACAGCACGTCAGTTCGAATGAAAACGTATGCAGTAAAGCTCATCATTGATAATAAGTGATAATTATTTTTCTCAGTGACGTGGCAAAATATGATTTGTTTGTTGCCAAGAACACGTGTTTTCTGTAATATGTATTACATGTGGAAATGACACTTTTTTGGTCATTCAACTTCGGATTATTTTTCTCTTTAGAGTCCCAGAAACGAATTTAGAGATGGAGAAAAAATCCCCCCGCGGGTTAGAGGGAAGAATTTACCCGATGCTCCCCAGCATGTCGTAAGAGGCGACCAACGGATTCTGTTTCTCCTTTTACCCTTGTTAAGTGTTTCTTGTATATAATATAGTCAATTTTTGTAAAGATTTTAGTCAAGCAGTATGTAAGAAATGTTAAGTCCTTTGTACTGGAAACTTGCATTCTCCCAGTAAGGTCATATATTGTACTACGTTGCAAGCCCCTGGAGCAAATTTTTGATTAGTGCTTTTGTGAACAAGAAACAATTGACAAGTGGCTCTATCCCCTCTCCCCCCTTTCCCCGTCGCGATATAACCTTAATTCGTGGTTGAAAACGACGTTAAACACCAAATAAAGAAAGAATGGAGAAGAAAAAAATATATAGAGTATAGAGTATAGAGATGATTGCTGTAAACTAGTGACAGGGGGTGGGGAGAGAGTGGGGAGGGCAGAGGAAAGCATTGCTCTGCTTGTATCACTGGCACAATTGACAGGACATCTTCGACAGGACCGGCACGGTTGGCCTAGTGGTAAGGCGTCCGCCCCGTGATCGGGAGGTCGTGGGTTCGAACCCCGGCCGGGTCATACCTAAGACTTTAAAACTGGCAATCTAGTGGCTGCTCCGCCTGGCGTCTGGCATTATGGGGTTAGTGCTAGGACTGGTTGGTCCGGTGTCAGAATAATGTGACTGGGTGAGACATGAAGCCTGTGCTGCGACTTCTGTCTTGTGTATGGCGCACGTTAAATGTCAAAGCAGCACGGCCCTGATATGGCTCTTCGTGGTCGGCTGGGCGTTAAGCAAACAAACAAACAAAAAAATCTTCGGCAGGACATGATCGACAGGACATGCGTAAAGGCATACTTCCTGTCGTGAAAACTCACCATCGACTCACCATCTCAGATCCAGCCCGGCTTTTACATGGGAAAAGACCATGCCTCCACTTTGACACAAACACAAATCAACGTTTGTCAAACATTTTCAAACCTTGCTTTGAAGCATTGATAATAATCATTTTCTTCCTCTATGTTGGTTTCATAAGCTATTTTGCAAGCACATGCGGGCAGAGCGGGCTGAAACAATGTAAGTTCTCCAGCGGTCAGATTGACACCCCTTGATGCTTTACATACCAAGATGCAGGACTCCCCACGGACGCCCCTCCTACTGCGTCCCGGAACCCAAACTTTCAATTTTTAGAGGGTCCATGGACCCCCACTGCAGAATTTCAGAGGGTCCTAAGGATCCAAAAGCCGAAAGGTCCCAGTGACGGTGTACTTATAAAATATTAATGGTATCTATACGGTACGCACGATAAAGGAAATTTAGTGCGTCCCAGGACCCGCTCTTTTAAAGTCTAGTGCGTCCCGGAACCCCCTCCACAACTTTCTAGTTCGCGTTTTCGGCTTCTAGTGCGTATAGGACGCAGGGACGCGCACTATGGGGAGCCCTGCAAGATGCCAAAATCAAACACACATTTAAAGAAATTTTTTATGAAAATGTGCTTCGTATAGTTGGATGTAAAATTTAAACCCATGGAATGAATTGGACGAAGTCGTCTTCGCGAAGTCTACTTCTTAAAGCTCGCTGCACGAAGCTTGGGCACTGAATTGACGGAAAAGGTGACTTCACGGGCTGAATTAAGAAAAACCTGTGCTTACAACATTATTTTGCAGCTCTGATGTCGGTTTCGTGAGTGGCGGAGAGTTAAAACCATCAACGAACAAGCAGACAGCAGTTTATTTTACGGGAGTGCACCAGACAAGTTAAAATTCCTCCGAAGACAATCTTCTTCTGCTTCTTCGTTCGTGGGCTGAAACTCCCACGTACACTCGTGTTTTTTTGCACGAGTGGAATTTTACGTGTATGGCCGTTTTTTTTACCCCGCCATTTAGGCAGCCGTACGCCGTTTTCGGAGGAAGCATGCTGGGTATTTTCGTGTTTCTATAACCCACCGAACTCTGACATGGATCACAGGCTCTTTTTCGTGCGCACTTGGTCTTGTGCTTGCGTGTACACACGGGGGTGTTCGGACACCGAGGAGAGTCTGCACACAAAGTTGACTCTGAGAAATAAATCTCTCGCCGAACGTGGGGACGAACTCACGCTGACAGCGGCCAACTGGATACAAATCCAGCGCGCTACCGACTGAGCTACGTCCCCGTCCCTCCGAAGACAATGATTCTGTATTTAGTTGGGTCTAAGAAACAAAGGGACGTAAGCGCTCTAATTGTCGATAACAAGAGTAGGTGAGAGTTACTGCGGAACTGGTCACCTGGCACCTGAGAGAATGAAAAGGATTCAAATGAACGAACGACTTTTATCTTCCTTTTAGTGATTTATGTCTAGAGCGCTTACGTCCTTTTGTTTATCGGATGTTGTCATCAGCGCTCTTACCCAATTCAGTAATGATTCTCACTTTAACTGTTCATGCCTCATTGACTTCACTGTCTTCACAAACTTCGGTAGTTTGCGGTGCCTAACGAACAAAAACCTCACAATGCACGTGTAAAACACACGGCCTTAATTCAGTCCGAGTTGAGAGAGTAATTAATTCATAAGCTTCGCTCATTGACGGCACACTTTGCCGCTCGCTATTTCCCGTTAGACACGTGAATCGCGAAAGACCTGAATGTAAGATTTACACTAGTGTTTTTGTCCCGTCGCAGGTACTAGGCAAGAACACCATAGATCGTGCATGATTAACCTCCCTGCTTTTTCCTTTACTTGGTTTTCGTATTCGAAAGTCAAAGTAAAAACAAAACAAAAAACAATAACAAAAAGTTCAATAATCCCCTTTTACAGTATATGAAAACAAATTTAAAAACAAAATTAAGTGAAATCAGATTTGTATATCACCTTCTGTTTTCCTATGGGCTGATTTTTTTTTGATATCGACTGCTTTCGTGTAAGGCTGAAAGTTTTTGCAAGAATTTAAGCAAAGCTAGTATTCTACGCGTATTTGCGTGCGAACCGTCTCGCTAGCTAGCCAAGCCTTACTTGTTGTTTTGGTGATGACTGACATCGGATTTTCAGTGTTGATCTTTGAGTTTCAGGCCGACCCGACAGATGAACCAAATGTTTTGATATCGCTTCACGCGACTTGTTTTATTCTTTAAACCAAGACAAACACTCTCCCATTATCAAGCTCAGTGCTCTGACTTGATTGTTCACGCCTCATTGACCTCACTGTCTCTCAAGAACTTGGTTACGTTGCGGTGACTAACGGGCACAGTCTCGGTCTGCACGTGAAACAGCGCCATACTTCATTCAGTCCAAGTTGAGAGAGTAATTAATTCATAAGCTTCGCTCATTGACGGCACACTTTGCCGCTCGCTATTGCCCGTGAGACACGTGAATAGCGAAAGACCTGAATGTAAGATTAACCTCACTGTTTTTATCCCGTTTGTACAGTCATAGTTACACGTTTCCAAGACCTCTGACTTGGAGTATGGCAGGACAAAAGCACCAGCAGTGGAAAATAGAGTGCAGGCGCATGCCAGAGACAAAGGGTGAAGTTTTATTGGCATGGCCAAATACCCACATAACGGCTTTGACAAATTAGCCCATACTTGTGGAAAAGCAAGGCAGAACTGAAAAAGTAAAACAGCGTTTGTGAAAGTGTAAAGAACCTGAAAAGTCTATTTTTCCTTCTTTAAAAGTTGATGGATTGTTAGTGCAATAAAGTTATCCTTTTTGTGATGATAGATTAGATTTCAATGGCGAACTTTTGGCATCACCTGAGGTCAGTAAAGAAATAAAAATAGAAAAAGAAAAATACAGATGTGCCCATTAAATGTCACAGTTGACAAACAAACGCTACATTTATTTATTCTAATTTTGATGCTGCTGGAAAAAGTTATTTTATTCGTGGAAAAATGTTTTCTCTTCTTATGTGTTTTTACTCCAGAAGTAATGTACCATAAAAGCATGCAACACCAGCATAGAACAGTAACAGTAATGGCAGTGTGATTTGCCGTTTTAAAAGGAAAGCAAACACTCGGCTGCATTTTAAAGCTGATTGAAACAAGAACAATTGCTTGAGAGTTTTTTGATTGGAACAAGTCGGATTGCGTAGCTGTCAAGGCTCACGTCTCAGACCCTCTGGTCTCTGTAATCCAAGTGTCTCGGATCGGAAGGCCGGGAAAGGCAAATGATACACTTTTAACTCGCAGCGCCCAAAAACTTCCATTTACATAAGACAAGAAGCAGCGGGCACCCAACGGGCTGACAGCAACTTCTTTGGGGCTCGCTGGTCTGAATAATGCATCGCTCCCGCACTGTAATTTGTCGCCAACGACCTGGGAATCTTTCCGCTAAACATTGACTAAAGCAGCTTCCAGATTGGCTGCTGAAGGGCTCTTTGGAATCTTCATGCCCGGATTCCTGGCCGTGTTGACTGCCGCTTGCTGATCCCTGGGGAAAGGTGCGTGGTGGTAAAGTGGGTAGGACACGCGGTGTGGCAGTCCTTTGAAAGAGAGAATGCTAACTGTCCTACAGGCTAAATATTTTGCCTTTCAAGGACAAGCTGTGGGTTGTATGATAATTCGAGTTTTACGCCCTCACGGCTTTTGATGAGATACACAAGTGTCTGCGTGTTTAGGTGGTATCAGCCAAACTTCTTTTGCAAATTTGGGATCTTGCTAACAAATGTAAACAAGTCGTTGAACAAAAGTAATATGTACTGCCATGGGAATGTGTTTGTATGTTGCTAGTACTACTTTGGGCTATTCAGTTCTTCAGTCTTTGATTCATTTGTTATACGAGCGTACCAAAATAACGCGAACAAGCGTTATTAATTGTGTCACATTTTCTCAGCGTTTTGTCGTTTTCTTCTTACTTCCACGTGACACAGCATTTAGCCCATGGCTTTCTCGTTTATTCGAATGATTGAATACATTGCAGCAAATACTCTTTTCATCCATCTTGTACATGATATCCATCAATTAAGTCGAAGTACATTACTTTTGTGAAAATACTTAGGTGGTATTGGATAGTAACACTGTTTAAGCTTACTTCTTCGGCAAGAGAGAGCTTAGCTTTCCAGAGACATAGAAAGGAAGTAAAATACTGCATGCGGGGATATAGCTCAGTTGGTAGCGCGCTGGATTTGTATTCAGTTGGCCGCTGTCAGCGCGAGTTCGATCCCAGGTTCGGCGGAAATTTATTTTTCAGAGTCAACTTTGTGTGCAGACTCTCTTCGGTGTCCGAACCACCCCCCGTGTATACTACATTGGGTGTGCACGTTAAAGATCCCACGATTGACAAAAGGGTCTTTCCTGGCAAAATTGCTTAGGCACATTTAATAATTGTCTACCATACCCGTGTGACTTGGAATAATAGGCCGTGAAAGGTAAATATGCGCCGACATGGCTGCAATCTACTGGCCGTATAAAATTTCATCTCACACGGCATCACTGCAGAGCGCCTAGAACTGTACCCACGGAATATGCGCGATATAAGACTCATTGATTGATTGATTGATTGCACTAAAGTTTGGGACTACCAGGCCCCACCTTGAAAGAAAACTGAAAGTACTTTCTAAGATTATTGTATAGAGCATCCACCAGCCTTCAACTTCCACGAATCAACTCCCCCATCGGAGTTCACAGAAACACAAGACCCAACGAGGGGCCCCCATTTGGCAGCGAGCTCACACTTTAGCAGAGCGCTTTTCTCCCCAAAACTACTCTTTACCCGTCTGTCTCCGAAGGAAATGTTTGAGTTAATTTTGACGCTTTCAATTAAAAAGGGACGCTATCCCCGCATCGTGCTATTGACCCAGACCGGAAAATCCGGTGTCCAGTGACGTTTAGCCTCGCCATCAGGTGGCGCTCTTCTCGCCGCCATTTCCACCAATTGTTCGCCCGCCCTGACGACGCTGCGGGCCTGCTGTCTCTCCGGAAGTCATTCAAACGATAATTACACCTTGCTTCCAGCCACACCGACTCTCAGGGGGAAAGAAGAGATCGGGCAGGGAGGAGGAGACGGAGAGAAAGAGTCGGGAGGATCGACTCACTCAGAGAATGTGTAGAGACAAAAAAAGAGAAAAGGAAAAGGAAGGGAAAAGAGCAGAAAAGAAAGACAAACTATAAAGAAAAGAAAAAAATAGCAAAAGATAGCAGGGACTTTGCGGGAAATCGGATGGAAAGAAGGACAGAAGGAGAGGAAGAAATAGACAGAGACAAGAAGCTGAAGATGTAGCACTTCTAAACAGCTTGGTGCTGAGCTTCATATGGGTGGGTTTACAGCTGGAGAGCGATTTATAGAAAACCGTTCCAGAAAAAAGAATGCAAAGCACAATTGAAAAGGCAATGGTTAGACGCACAGAAGCAAAGCAGAGAACACATTTACAGAAGTAAATTACAGAGCCGTCGTACAAGATACATACTAGCTAAAATATATGGATCACGAATGAGAAAGCACGTTACAGAAGCAACTGCAGATGGATCCAAGCCTGAAAACTCTCAGGAACGGGTCACGGAGCATGCATAGTTGCAGACATAATTTTGAGAGGCAGAAGTATTGTACAGTGCAAATGGAGCTGAATCAATAGACGAATTCCGAAAATAGTAACTCTTGTCGAGTTTGTATGGGTTGTGAAAGAGTGAATACCCTTGCTTTTACTAGGACAAACAATTCACGAGCTAATCACAGGCGAGGGGTGTGTCGGAAACACGCGGACAGGAAGCACGTGTAGATTTATTTGTCCCACTTAAAGTAAGGGCGTCCACTCTTTCACAACCAATAGAAACCGTTGGCCATCCTTTGAAGTTAGTTCCGAACATTGTACATTAGTATGGCAGATTTTAGTTGCAGAGCAAAACTGCCTGCAGTCACTCATACAGCACAGCATGCAGCAGAAGCAAGCATGATATCGTTTTAAAGTTGTGGAATTATGTTGCAGAAGTAAATAGCAGAGCATAATTATCATCAGATGAAAGTTACCGGAGCAGGTTCTGAAGCACAGATACAGAAGCGGCATACGTATAGGGAGCACACGTTACAACTCATTATGTGGATTATTTTTTTGAACAAAGTTAGTTTTTAACATGACGTACAATGCATTAGACGAAAGGATGCTGCACAACATGGACCAAAACAGATTCATTATGATTGTCTGTCTTAGTTTGGTAATTAGACCTCAATACACAAGGTTCCAGCATCCAACTGTGTCTGAATTCAACACAAAATGTTACGCTATTTGTCGGAAATTCTGCCAAGGCAGGGCTGGATCAGAGAGGGGTTGGCTTGGTTGTCTGGGTCCCGGACGCCCCTTCCCCCTTCCCAAGTAAATGTACCTTTTTATCTCAAGGAAAGACCACAAATACCCCGTTCAAATGCTAAATTTTGACAGCATGGAAATATCCCGCCTAACCTGCACCTGTATCCATGCCTCATTTTGAACGGCAACTCCCTCTCATACACTAGGTCAAGCCCTGAATGGAATACAAGGTTTAAAAAACAAACAACCCCACCCTGTTCACTTTTTTCCAATGTTGTAAAAATTTGTTTACAAAAAAACCAAAATAAACCCAACAAAACAACTAACATTCAGTTTGTAGAATCAAAAAGCTCGAAATGTAATTTAAATCAGTAAATTTCCACATGTAAAAATCAGTAAATATCCACATGTAAAAATCAGTAAATGTCCACCTCATTTCATTGCATTTTCAAAAGTGTGTAATGCGACTTATTCCGGCTTTTTTTTCGAACGCAGTCATATTTCATTATTTTTTTGGCAGTGATTTTTTTTTTGCAATAACAAGCCTACGCAGAACGGTAAAAAGATTGAAGAGCAAAACTAAGCTAAGTTGGAAAATACATTAACTGGAGATTGCCGATACTTCGTGTTTTTGCTGCTTTCAAAATTTAAGAAAACGCAAAGAAGCTGTGCCAATCGTTAAAGGTCCTTGTCTACATTTTTATACCGAAATCGCCATTTGACCATTAAAATGCAGAGTCTATTATCTACAAATATCAACAATACACCCCCTTTCGATCAGGAAAGACGAAGCCAGTGTAGCCGTTTGAAAATTCATTGTAGTATTCCAGCGTAGTACTCATAGTAGGATATCCTTATTTGGAAAATGCCAAGCGCAAAACTCCTCTCAAATCCCGTGCATTTCGTGCGTTTAAAAAGAAGCGTGGACAGCGCTCCAGTGTCAAAGTGTTGCTGCACTTGTTTGGGCGTGGCTATAAGCATAGTGACGTGAATTTGATTGGTCAGTATTTTTAGGCAAAGCACGTGTTCTCAGCAAACAGAAAACAAAATATTGGAGGCGTGAGTCACGCTACCCAAAAATAAAATCTTTTTTTACATATATTTTTTTTTCTATAACTTTTTTCCCCATGGTTCATTTATCATCTGACATAACTTTTTAGCGAAATCTAACCATAAGATTATTGAAAAAAAGCAAAAATGTAGACGACCACCTTTAAAATACCCACGCTTCCAACGTTGTTGTGCAAGTCCTAATGACAATGGCAATTTGAGTTTAAAGAAAAAAATGAACTGTTTAACTAATGACTTTTAATTAAGATAGTACCTTATCTCACCGTTGGAGTTTACAAACAAACTTAACCAGGTCATCTAGAATTAAAGACAGCTGACACCCACCCACGCATTAAGGCATGGCTAGTTTTCTATTGATCAATAACGCGTTGAAAGCATTAAAACAAGCAAACAAGAAAAATCCCTCAAGAATTGTTATTATCAGGGTTAACAACGGCTGTGTATTTCCTCTATTCATGCAGTCTACCCACAGGTAATACACTTATGGTCTACCCAATTAGATGCCGAGCGTTAGACACTCCCATGCGCAAATCAAATTTTCGTAATGACTACAATTGTAAAAATACTGCTTTCAAACTTGACGAAAACTCAGTCAAAGGATGAACAACATCTCAGACTACTTTTAGAAAACGAATGAAAAGAAATTAAAACTTGCGGTCAGTGTGGGTACAATTTGATTGGGGTCCGTATTGTCAAACAGGAAGTGGTCAATCAGCGTTTAAAGACAGCCCCGCAGTTAATTTCCGCCAGTCAAATCGGCGGAACGTCTTAAGTCCGCACGGCGGATGCACGTCTGTCTTTTTTCAGCAGACGACATTTTCTGCGACCACCGTCAGTCAGTGAACAGGTCATTGGTGTCATTTTACGATGTGGAGCTGTTAGTTGTCAACCAAGTGCTGGCATGAAGAATTCGGTTCGCTTGCTTTTTACATTTAGTCAAGTTTTGACTAAATGTTTTAACATAGAGGGGGAATCGAGACGAGGGTCGTGGTGTATGTGTGTCTGTGTGAGTGTGTGCGTGTGTGTGTGTAGAGCGATTGAGAGTAAACTACTGGACCGATCTTTATGAAATTTGACATGAGAGTTCCTGGGTATGAAATCCCCGAACGTTTTTTTCATTTTTTTGATAAATGTCTTTGATGACGTCATATCCGGCTTTTCGTGAAAGTTGAGGCGGCACTGTCACGCCCTCATTTTTCAACCAAATTGGTTCAAATTTTGGTCAAGTAATCTTCGACGAAGCCCGGGGTTCGGTATTGCATTTCAGCTTGGTGGCTTAAAAATTAATTTATGACTTTGGTCATTAAAAATCGGAAAATTGTAAAAAAAAATAAAAATTTATAAAACGATCCAAATTTACGTTTATCTTATTCTCCATCATTTGCTAATTCCAAAAACATATAAATATGTTATATTCGGATTAAAAACAAGCTCTGAAAATTAAATATATAAAAATTATTATCAAAATTTTTTTTTCGAAATCAATTTAAAAACACTTTCATCTTATTCCTTGTCGGTTCCTGATTCCAAAAACATATAGATATGATATGTTTGGATTAAAAACACGCTCAGAAAGTTAAAACAAAGAGAGGTATAGAAAAGCGTGCTATCCTTCTTAGCGCAACTACTACCCCGCTCTTCTTGTCAATTTCACTGCCTTTGCCATGAGCGGTGGACTGACGATGCTACGAGTATACGGTCTTGCTGAAAAAGGGCAGCTACTTGACTAAATATTGTATTTTCGCCTTACGCGACTTGTTATATTTAGTCAAGTTTTGACTAAATATTTTAACATCGAGGGGGAATCGAAACGAGGGTCGTGGTGTATGTGCGTATGTGTGTGCGTGCGTGTGTGTGTGTGTGTGTGTGTGTGTAGAGCGATTCAGACTAAACTACTGGACCGATCTTTATGAAATTTGACATGAGAGTTCCTGGGTATGAAATCCCCGAACGTTTTTTTCATTTTTTTGATAAATGTCTTTGATGACGTCATATCCGGCTTTTCGTGAAAGTTGAGGCGGCACTGTCACGCCCTCATTTTTCAACCAAATTGGTTCAAATTTTGGTCAAGTAATCTTCGACGAAGCCCGGGGTTCGGTATTGCATTTCAGCTTGGTGGCTTAAAAATTAATTAATGACTTTGGTCATTAAAAATCGGAAAATTGTAAAAAAAAATAAAAATTTATAAAACGATCCAAATTTACGTTTATCTTATTCTCCATCATTTGCTGATTCCAAAAACATATAAATATGTTATATTCGGATTAAAAACAAGCTCTGAAAATTAAATATATAAAAATTATTATCAAAATTAAATTGTCCAAATCAATTTAAAAACACTTTCATCTTATTCCTTGTCGGTTCCTGATTCCAAAAACATATAGATATGATATGTTTGGATTAAAAACACGCTCAGAAAGTTAAAACAAAGAGAGGTACAGAAAAGCGTGCTATCCTTCTTAGCGCAACTACTACCCCGCTCTTCTTGTCAATTTCACTGCCTTTGCCATGAGCGGTGGACTGACGATGCTACGAGTATACGGTCTTGCTGAAAAATGGCAGCTACTTGACTAAATGTAGTAATTTCGCCTTACGCGACTTGTTTAGTTATTCTGATGCATTTATTTTTTGATCCGCTTTACCGTCTTGCTAATTGCAATTCATTTTTATTTTTTAAAAAGAAAATTATTCGGTGTTGTAAATGATAAGAAATTAAATTGTTATATCTAGATATCAGTGAAGTAGACTCATTTCTATTCGTTGTGAAGTTTCATGTGTAGCCTATATGAATCCTTTGCTTCTATACCAAATTTGCTAATATTTTGCAGTTTTAAATCAGCAGCAAAACAACAGAAATGTATTTAGCCAACAGGAGACGCCGCGCACGTAAAATCGGCACCATGGTAACATTTAGAATGAAATGAAGTCTACGGTGGAATATTTTTTGCAAGACCGTTCGACACACCGGAACTTACGAGCAGAGACCTGTTGGCTTTGGTATGGGAGAAGCTGTTTGGATCCTTGAAGAGCCTGCAACATTTGTCAGTTCCTCTGGACTTGATGTTTGTGAGTATGACGAAGAAGAAATGAAGTCTGCTATCTATTTCTGTAAGTTTGGACAAAAGAACGACATCTAAACAAAGCAAAATACACAAACATAACAAAAACGAAGCAAATACAAACAAACCTATAACAAAAACAAACCCATAAACACACACACAAAACACCCAAAAACTGACGACACAGGCCATGCTGGCTCGGTTCTGAGCGCAAAGGAAAGACAGGGACCCAGTAATCTGTGAAGAAGGGACGGTCAGCTAGAACTGGAAGAAAGAAAAGCCGCTAATCACCGGCTGAAATTGTCTATAAGCACCTTCGTCCTTTCCCCCTGTCGTCTGCCATGATTTGCCATGTAAGTAGCGGCCTCTGGGCGGAAAGCAAGGGAAGGAACTGCTGTCATACTTGACCACTCTCGACCGCAGTGTCGTCAACCAAAAGCCCGGTCAAATTGTCTCCGTGTGCTGACGACAATGCATTATTTTATCCGATAAAACGGGGGAAACTTCCGCGGAGATTTCTCGCAGACAAAGCAAAAGACATCGACTTACCTCTGTGCCTGTCACAATGGACAATGCTTGGAGTTTGAAAGTCGGAAGCATCAGAGAAAAATAAAGCTTGTAAAAAGCGTCTTGTTGCTAAATTGCTAAATACACTGGCCTTATGCTTGCCTCTCAAATAAGCATAATGGATAAAGCAAGACTTATTTTTGACGGACTGTTTTGCTAATCAGTTTCAGAGAGCACGTTCGTTGATTTTCTTAGAGAGAGTTTTTCCCCCCTGAAATGTATACATGTGTGTGTGTGCCCAAGTAAAAGGAAACCACGATTCAAGAGTGAAAGCTAGCCTAAACGGATATATGTGGCGGTGAAAGTGACTTATAGTGAAAGACGTGAACGCTATCAGCTAAAGTTTTGTGATTGCTGAAAAATGTCACACGCGATAAAAATAATCATTAAAGGTCACAAATTGTATATAACAAACAACAAGTCGCGTAAGGCGAAAATACAACATTTAGTCAAGCTGTCAAACTCAGAGAATGAAACTGAACGCAATGCAATTTTTCAGCAAGACCGTAGCCTATACTCGTAGCATCGTCAGTCCACCGCTCGTGGCAAAGGCAGTGAAATTGACAAGAAGAGCGGGGTAGTGGTTGCGCTGAGAAGGATAGCCCGCTTTTCTGTACCTCTCTTCGTTTTAACTTTCTGAGCGTACCGGCCCCCGTAGCGCAGTGGTTAGTGCATCGGGCTGCGGGCCGGGAGGTCGTGGGTTCGAATCCCATCAGGGTCATGTGGGTTTTTCGGGCTACGGTCGGCTCCTACCCAGAGTGGAAGTGCTATGGTTCCTATGGGAAGGCTGGAATCACACAGCCGAGTGTCATTCACTTAACGAATGCGACTTTGAGGGTGCTCAGGTTCTGTTCTCGGGCCTGGTTGACACCAGGATATACTATGACAGTAAGCGTGGAGTGCTGCCCTGTCACGTAGTCTCAAACCAAATTGGAAATCCATAGCATCATCATTATAATCATCCTCATCTCATTAATCATCCAAAATTATAAAATGTCCTTGCTCTTGTGGCCCTTCATGCCCGGAGCTCTCATGGTGACCTTGGTCTCATTGTTCCTGTTCCATCCTTCCCTGAATAGTACTTCTGCTGTCAGTCTTCAACGTGTGACGTTCTGGGGGGTCGACGGAGGGACGTGGTGGCGGTCTGCTCTCTGGAGGGGACGCTCACTTAGTCTGGCTCCGCGACTTAGCAGTCAATGTCGTTAGTAGGGGGCATAGTAGGTAGTGGGCTGAGTCCGTTAGCTCGGGACAGACCCACTACTGAACACCGTCGAAGTGACTCAGCAGAAGTGCAGTGTCAACTTCCGACCGACATCCCTCCCTGGAGCGTCTGTAAAATCGACAGGTCTGGCAGCGGAACGAAATTCAGATGTGGATGGAGCAGCGAATGAAGGGACGGGGCGGCGTGAGAGAGTACCGGAACAAGGAACAGGTGTAAAGACCCCCCCCCCCCCCAAAAAAAAAAAAAAACCTTTCTGAGCGTGTTTTTAATCCAAACATATCATATCTATATGTTTTTGGAATCAGAAACCGACAAGAAATAAGATGAAAGTGTTTTTAAATTTTTGATCATAATTTTTATATTTTTAATTTTCAGTGCTTGTTTTTAATCCGAATATAAGATATTTATATGTTTTTGGAATCAGGAAATGATGAAAAATAAGATGAACGTAAATTTGGATCGTTTTATAATATATATATTTTTTTTTTACAATTTTCAGATTTTTAATGACCAAAGTCATTAATTAATTTTTACGCCACCAAGCTGAAATGCAATACCGAAGTCCTGCCTTCGTCGAAAATTGCTTGGCCAAAATTTCAATCAATTTGATTGAAAAATGAGGGTGTGACAGTGCCGCCTCAACTTTTACAAAAAGCCGGATATGACGTCATAAAAGACATTTATCGAAAAAAAGAAAAAAAAAATCCGGGGATATCATTCCCAGGAACTCTCATGTAAAATTTCATAACGATCGGTCCAGTAGTTTAGTCTGAATCGCTCTACACACACACACGCACAGACACACACACAGACACACACACACTCTCTCTCTCTCAAACACACACACACACACACACACACACACACACACACACACACATACACACACACACACACACACACACCACGACCCTCGTCTCGATTCCCCCCTCTATGTTAAAACATTTAGTCATAACTTGACTAAATGTAGGCTTAAAAACAAACAAACAAACAAACAAACAAATAATCAAACAAACCCTAAAGAAAAACACACCAACCCTTTACTTTCAATTAAACACAGAATTCTACATCATCATGTGTCCACTTTCCATTATTTATCATGCATGACTAACGCTTAATCTCACATTTTTTTCCTTCTGTTTTTCACTTCCACCTCATTTCTCCTCCATCCTCCGTTTAGAGAAGATTAAGTCCCCTGTCTGCACGCCAGATGCTGGAGAGTAGTGTCCCCTTTCGGCGCCGCCATATTGATGTGGGAGACGCCTCGATTTAATCTCCATCATATTTCTGGAAGCAGACACAATCGGGGCCATTTTGGGATGGATGACCGGGAGGGGCGATGGCTCTGCCGTCTGCTGACAGTCAAGGTGACAAAATGAATGCTCTCCCTTTGTGTTTGTTTTGTCGTAGGGGTTGCGACTCCTGTCAGATATAGTCGGGATATGAGACAGACACATACTTTCATTTTTACATTTAGTCAAGTTTTGACTAAATGTTTTAACATAGAGGGTGAATCGAGACGAGGGTCGAGGATCTTATTCTTCGTCATTGTCTGATTCCAAAAACATATACATATGTTATATTTGGATTTACAAACAAGCTCTGAAAATTAAAAATATGAAAATTATGATTAAAATTAATTTTCCGAAATCGATTTAAAAACAATTTCATCTTATTCCTTGTCGGTCCCTGATTCCAAAAACATATAGATATGATATGTTTGGATTAAAAACAAACTCAGTAAGCTGAAAAGAATAGACATACAGAAAAGCGTGTTATCCTGCTCAGCGCGACCACTACCGCACTATTCTGCATGGCTTGTCGATTTTACTGCCTTTGCCACTTGCGGTGGACTGACGAAACTACGAGGATATGTGGTCTTGGTGAAAAAAGCAGTGCGTTCAGTTTCATTCTGTGAGTTCGACATCTTGACTAAATGTTGTTATTTCGCCTTACGCGACTTGTTTTTACATTTAGTCAAGTTTTGACTAAATGTTTTAACATAGAGGGGGAATCGAGACGAGGGTCGTGGTGTATGTGTGTGTGTGTGTGCGTGTGTCTGTGTGTGTGTGTGTGTGTAAGTGTGTGTGTGTGTGTGTGTGTGTGTGTGTGTGTGTGTGTGTGTCTGTGTGTGTGTGTGTAGAGCGATTCAGAGTAAACTACTGGACCGATCTTTATGAAATTTTACATGAGAGTTCCTGGGTATGATATTCCCAGACTTTTTTTCATTTTTTCGATAAATGTCTTTTATGTCATATCCGGCTTTTTGTAAAAGTTGAGGCGGCACTGTCACACCTTCATTTTTCAATCAAATTGATTGAAATTTTGGCCAAGCAATCTTCGACGAAGGCCGGACTTCGGTATTGCATTTCAGCATGGAGGCTTACAAATTAATTAATGACTTTGGTCATTAAAAATCTGAAAATTGTAATTAAAATTATTTTTTTATAAAACGATCCAAAATTACTTTTTATTTTATTCTTCATCATGTTCTGATTCCAAAAACATATAAATATGTTGTATTCGGATTAAAAACAAGCTCTGAAATTTAAAAATATAAAAATTATGATTAAAATTAAATTTCCGAAATCGTTTCATCTTATTCCTTGTCGGTTCCTGATTCCAAAAATATATAGATATGATATGTTTGGATTAAAAACACACTCAGAAAGTTAAAACGAAGAGAGGTACAGTAAAGCGTGCAATGCAGCACAGCGCAAACGCTACCGCGCTAAACAGGCTCGTCACTTTCACTGCCTTTTGCACTAGCGGCAGACTACGGTCATTGTGAACAAATGCAGTGCGTTCAGTTTGATTCTGTGAGTTCCACAGCTTGACTAAATGTAGTAATTTTGCCTTAAGCGACTTGTTCAGGTTTGTTGTCGTTTTTGGTGTAAAAGTGAATGATTGGTGATCCCCCACCGGCCACACACCCACAGTCACAATCACACATTGTACAGTCACAGTCACATACACACGCACGCACGCATATACACACACACGCACATTTCGACCGTTCGCACCTACGCATGCATGCACGCAAGCAATCATGCACGTAGTACGTACACAGACACAGAGAGAGATAGAGATAGACAGACATACTGACAGACACACAGGAACACACACAAACACACACACACACACACACACACACACACACACACACACACACACACACACACACGCAAGTACACACAAAGTTACACAAACTGAAGATACACACGTAGAACACCCAGTTAAAGCGCCCAGTTCCCTCCTCTGTTCCCCTTTCCTCACGATTGCACGCATTCACCCACGCACATACATGGTATACACACACACACACACGCACACACACGCAAAGACGCATGAAAAAACACACACCCACATCCGCGCAATCGCGCGCGTGCTCACACACAAGACACGTGTACCGCAACACCCACAGACGTTCAGTAAAGATAACAATTATCATTTTCATGATCCACGGATGGGTTAGGAAACACAGAGAAGGCTTTTAACTTGATTAAACCCCAAACCCCATTATTTCTACAACAACCTGCGCCCATTTTCACACAAAATTAGCCACCGAAAGGACAGGTTGAGAGGAGAAACAAAGGACAGGGGAGATAACGGGTTTTCATCGTTACTCATGTCTTCGGCCTTGTGCCCCCTTCCACTCTTTAGCACTTCACACACTAGTGATTCACCAAACCCTTCGTTCACGGGCTACCTTACTCCGTCAAACGATTGCGTTTGTGTCTGTGAGAGCCAAACATGAACTGGAACGAGAGACATAATGTCGGGGGCATATGGAGAAAAACTAAAACACGTGCACAGTTCACGAGCCCTCTCTTCCCGACATTCGCGCGTCGGATCGACACGTGCGGAAGACTCGAGAGCGCATGCGCCCTGGTGGTAGCGGCGCGCGCCTCCCATCTGTTGGGACCAGCATGCATTTTGGTGAATGTTTGTGGACAGACGGCACGGTTGGTTGTTGAGGGGGTATATCCGGAGGTTTTTAGTGTTATTGCATGTTATGACTTTTCAAATCACTGAAATTGCTTAGCACACAATACCTAGTTAGTCACTCCATCATGTGATTATTTTGTCAATCTGTTTTATAGGGCTCACTGATTAGGTGATGAGCAGATGGCAAGGTACTGCGTGGCAGTTTTCTCTGAGGCGAGAAGGTGATCCTTTTTGGTTGTTTGTACTGAACATTTGCTTCATTTGCTGTTTCCTTTTGATGGGTGATTCCATGTTTATTTTTTTCGGTCGAATTTCTTTGTACGGCAATGTGGTACGCAGAGTCGACCAAAATATGTTTTCACAATCGTGCACACTTCATTCACTCGGATTGAACGTGACGTGACGAAAAAACTTTGAAACTGACTACATGTACATACACTGAAATCATAAAGGTTCAATAGTTAGCACTTTGTATTGATCAACAGTACTCTTTAATCGTGAAAATGTTTCATGTAATATTTTAATGGACAATAAAGTGCTGTTATTGTTATTGTTATTATTGTTATTATACACTTCCTTCTTTGGACAACTTTCAAAAGGAAGACACGAAACACATAATTACAAACTACCCAAAATTTACTTCACAACACATCAGTTCCATGTAAAACCACCAGCAAGTGTGGTATAGTGCTCTGTGAAATGAAAATGTGTTGAAGGGGGCAGCGGCTTTATTAACTTAAACCGCCGCTTGCAATGTTTAAAAAAATATTTTATATGTATGAAACAGCGCAGTTAGTTGTAACACGGGACAAGTCACAGAGGAGATAACTACGGTAAGAAATACCCCCAGCAAGATTGTTTTGGGACATGTATGCTACTTAGAATATAAAGCAACAATTTATGAAATACACTACTCAAAAGAATTCAAGGGCCAGTGTCATTTTTGACATGGTTTGAAAAAAAAGCGTATACATGAGGAAAACAACTTTTTTCGTTTTTTTCCTCGTGGAAAAGTATTTGTTTGACGTTTTTGATACTTTTTTGCGGTTTTACCGTTGCAAGTTTTGATAAGATAAATGACATTGAACGACGCAATCAAACAGTATATGACGTCGGATCCGCCACCCTTTTGTTTTCTCGCGACATCGTCCTGAAATAACAAGTGATCGCCATGGTTATGTTTATTGACATGTTTTGCTGTATGTGATGTTTTGCTGTTTTTGTTTAGCTGATCTTTTTTTTAAAGCATGGCACATAAGCATACTTGATGAAAATTCATTATATAGTTGATTGTTTAGCTTCAAGATATATATCTCACAAACACATATTTCAACAGCACACACATATTCAAAGAAGAAAATAAACGAATAAAAGCCAGATGTATTCTACATCAAAATGTCAATGTTCAGTGTAGGTCAAACCCATGTGTACGATAATTGTTGCAACAGTGATTAAAAAAAAAGGCTCGCCTTTTTCTCCGCACCGTCATACAACACAAAATCAATCAATCAATCAATCAATGACGCTTATATCGCGCATATTCCGTGGGTACAGTTCTAGGCGCTCTGCAGTGATGCCGTGTGAGATGAAATTTTATACGGCCAGTAGATTGCAGCCATTTCGGCGCATATTTACCTTTCACGGCCTATTATTCCAAGTCACACGGGTATAGGTAGACAATTATTAACTGTGCCTAAGCAATTTTGCCAGGAAAGACCCTTTTGTCAATCGTGGGATCTTTAACGTGCACACCCAATGTAGTGTACACGGGGGGAGGGTTCGGACACCGAAGAGAGTCTGCACACAAAGTTGACTCTGAAATAAATTTCCGCCGAACCTGGGATCGAACTCACGCTGACAGCGGCCAACAGTGAATACAAATCCAGCGCGCTACTATACCAACTGAGCTATATCCCCGCCCCAAAAGCAGCATCAATGTAACTTAAAATATGTCGTAAATGTATTTCTGCTAATACTCAATGGCCAAATGTAAAGGTCTATCGTTTTGATCGTAGTTACTTACTTACTTAGGCCCGTTGCCCCCAGCGGAGCATAGGGCATTGACGACATTTCTCCATCGCACCCTGTTCTGGGCTTTTCTTTCCGCTTCTGTCCAGCTGTTGCCTTGCCTCTTGTTTTCATCGTAATTTCAATTAAACGTTGCGGTTGTTCCTGTGAATTGTTGTTGCAGCGGTCGGTGCGTTGCTAACATGTGCTTCCAAGAACAAACAATTTCAGGTAACTAGCAATGATCGCACGGAAGCGCCTTTTTCTTAAACTAGCCTGTCGGGGGAAGTTGTAACGTGCGGAGTATGTGATCGTAGCTCCGGTGCTTTCTGCTTTGGATAAAAGAAACGTGATCTGCCTGACAAAACAAACACACACACACACACACACATATACATATACACACACACACACACACACACACACACACACACACATACACACACACACACACACACACACACACACACACACACACACACACACACACACACACAGAGAAGGGGAGGGGGTTGGATTTCCCATCATAAGGATGGAAGAATGTCTTGTTATCTAGTGAGGTAAGAACAAGAGGATGGTTAAAGTTGAAACAACTTACCCCGCTCTCCCCTAAATATTAAGAGAACACGTCTTTTTGCCTACTGACAGTACTTACTTACTGACTATCTTCTTGGTGGACACAACTATAGATTGCTACTAACATTATTTGAGGAATGTGTCAACTCTTTTCAGGTGTAAGAAGGAACGCAGTCTATGGGATGTAGTTTTCAATGTTGTTGAAACTGCTCGGAGATTTCAGGACTATCATAATGTAGCGTAGCAGGCGGCCGATCAATGTCAAACTGTATTGTGCCTTTAAGTTCCGAGATGTAAACGATTTGATTGGAACAATCTCCCATTATTAAATGCCAGCAAACATACTGTCTGAAAGGTCGCACCTGCTCTCACGTCGCTTTCAACATCGATTGGGTGTGATTATGTGTGATTGTGTGTGAGTATGTGTGGTTTAACTTGTCTCAGAGCGTTTTAACCCATCGAATTCGTTTAGCAACGGCTAAGAACTTTGAAAATGTTAGCTGTAGCGAATATCAATTATACAATGTATTAAAAGGGAAAGCTTGGTTTAACTAGAGAGTTGTTTGTGGGTTTAAACCTACCCTGCTCAAAATATCTCACTCTGCTGCCCCCCCCCCCCCCCGAAGACCCCTCCCCACCTACAAAGATGCATGTTGAATGATGATTAGAATAAGAGAGCAGGACTTCTGCATCAACGATCTGGTTTTCTCGTCCCGACCTTTTCAGGATTGATCACCTGAGCGGTTAACTCGCAGGAGCTAAGTGATGTGAACTGGGAAGCCATGATCGAAGCCCGTTTCTATTTAATTTCTACACTGGGCAAGGCAGAGGTGTCGCGGACAGTTGTATGTAGTTATAAGGTTCCTTGGTCGGGCGTTGCTGACAGGTACCTGTGTCAAGGTGGGAAGACCTGTAGCTGGGCTTAGCTCAGTGATTCGCGCCTTGCACGCTTTGCACGCATTGCACGGGACGTTCATGGTAGGCTGCGCGCTATTTGTAGGGTTCACCGTTTACCTGGTTGCTGACTGAGAAATTCATAGGCATTCTTTTTTCTGTCTCGGCCGAGACCAGATGTTTGTTCGAACGGCTTCGAAATTCGTGTGTGAATTGTCGTTTGAGTTCGAAGTTATTTTCAGTAGTAATGTACGTCTACTGTGGACTTTGTTAAAGTCGGTTGCGTAAAGTGCGCGATGTTTTTCATTAGCCTGTGTTAGGCTTTCAGTGTTTACTGTCGAAGACAGACCGGACGGGAAGGTGCAAACCCCAGCTTCACAGCATGGAGGAGGCACCACCACGCTGCTGCTTGAGCAGCCAGTTTGGACTCTCGCATCGTCACCCCCACGCTGCTGTGTGAGCAGCCCCTCTGGATCTTCTCCGAGGCTTCATTACGCTGTTTTGAGCAGCTATCTTGTAACGTCACAGCGGCGCAACCACGCTGCTGTTGGGCAGCAACATCGAACCGGCGCCGTCGCTGCAGAGTGTGTGCCGTGTGACAGCTCTTAACTGGGCTGATTCTCTCACCCCCGCGACAGAGACGCAGGTGTCGACCCGAGGGCGCACCCCCCCCCCCCTGAATTCGTCGAACGTGTAGATAAGTACTTTCTTACGATAGATATCATTTATGGAATGAGGAGGGCCTTTATGACGTACGTGCTTTGTGTTTGACTGTCCTGATTGTCTCGTATGTCGTTTGTTGACATTATTTTGACTGTTGTGTACTTTCTCATGTTCATTATGTTCATCCTCATGCATTCGTGGTAACCCTTTCATTGTTCCATCCATCGTCACCCCCATATTTCACCCAACTGGGAACTATTAAATACTTTCATTTATTTACATCGGTGTTCTGTGAGTGCTGTGTGGTGTGGCCAAAGTTTTTGTGTGAAAAACTAAACATGCAAACGTGCATGCACGCGACAATGGCGAGCTTGCCAGGATGTCCTCTTTGAATTCAAGGAATTCACTTCATTTTTGTCGTTGGCCACACTTCCCATACACTGGACACTGATGTACTGTAGTTAATTAGCTTTTGTTGTTGTTGTCTGGTAACCTTGTGGGTTTCCTGTCCTTGTTGCCAGTCAGCTGTGCCTTGTTTTGATTTTTCATGTTTTGGCTAACCGTTTGCTAGTTGGTTCTTGTTTATGGAACTTCGTTCTGGTCGTGTTCTTGATGATAGTGCTATCATGGCGTCTAGGACGGAAAGTAGTTCGGATAGGATTGCTAGGTGGCGTTCATTTGCTGAGGAGCTAGGTGTTAAATCTACCAGTATTCCTGAGTTTATTGCCGAGCGAATGACCCGTGAAGATGCGGAACAGGCTAGACTAGAGCTGGAAGGGAAAGCTTATCAGGACAAGCTAGAAGTAGCGCGTCGAGAGACTGATGAGAGAGTTAAGTATGTTCAAGCTCAGCGGGAGACTGATGAGAAAGCCGCGGAAGAAAAACTAAGGCAGGAAAGGGAAGAGCATGACCTTCGCATGCAACTCCTGCAGAGAGAGTCGGAAAGTAAGAGGGTGAAGAGAGGAAGTAGGGATGGAGCTGATAATGATGGAGATTCATCAGGTGAAGAAGAGTCTAGTGACCTTCGTGGTTTTCGGCCTTCCATACCGATGTTTGATGAGAGCAAAGAAAACATAGCTACTTGGTTGAAAAGGTTTGAGAGAGTCGCTACCTTGTACAAGTGGAAGAGAAATACATGGGCAACTAGGGTCTCGACTAGGTTGTCGGGTAGGGCTGTAGAAGTGTACAACACTCTTGATGATGATAGCGCAGACGACTATGACGGTTTGAAGGTCGCGTTGTTAGGCCGCTATCAGCTCACAGCCGAAACCTACCGCCGTCGTCTCAGAACCTGCAAGAGAAAAGAACATGAAACGTTCAGACAGTTCGGTGCTCGCATTGAAGAGAATTTGACTAAGTGGCATGAGCTTTCCGAGATCACAGAACTGAAACAGTTGGTTTTGCTTGAACAGTTCTTGCAGACCCTGAGCGCGGACATGGCCGCGTACGTTAAGGAGAAAAAACCTCAGACGTTAGCCGAAGCAGTTAAGTCCGCTGAGATTCATTTTGAAGCACACCGTGACAGTAAGAAGTTTTTTCAGCATGATCGTGATCAGGGTGGAAAGGCTGGCGTTGATGAAAAGCAGAAAAGTGGAGATAACTCAGTTGGTACATCCGGTAGGAAGTGTTTCATCTGTGAGTCCCCCAAACATTTGGCTAGAGATTGCCCCAAGAAGAGCAAGTCGACGGGAGCGGTGAATAGTGGTCCTGAGAAGTCTTTACCGCCCGTCAGTGTACCCACTTTGTGTACTCCCTGTAGCCAGCAAGACTACGACCCGAGATGCCTGGTTGTAGTGGATGGTGTTGCAGTGGAGGGGTTGCGTGATACTGGATCTCAGGTTTGTGTCGTGAAGAGTTCATTAGTTTCCAGGTCTCAGTTCACAGGACAGGATCTTGAGGTTTCTATGGCTGAGAAAGACATCAAGAGGCGCTATCCAGTGATTAAGGTTCAGGTTGAATGTCCTTTCTACACTGGTGAGGTTGAGGCTATCGTCATGGATACACCTGTTGCTGATTTCATTGTAGGTAATCACGCCCGGCTGGGTGATGCGAATGTTCTTCCAGTGTACGCTGTGTCCAAGGTTGTGTCAGTTGTCACTCGTGCTCAGGCTGCCGCTGAAGGGAAGAAGTCGACTTTGTTACATGTTGCTGCTCCAGGGCTAGAAACAGTCACCCCTGAGCAGTTGCATGACCTTCAGCGGAATGATTCGACTTTGAAGAGTTGTCGTGAGGCGGCAGATCGCCGAGACGTCAGAACGTCTGGTCACTCCGGTGAAGTTGGGTTTGTTTGGAAGAAGAAGATTCTGTACCGTGAGTATCGCGGTGGTGGTAGCGTCTATACTCAGGTTGTTGTTCCCCAGCAGTTGAGGTTAGGTGTTATCAAGTTGGCCCATGAACCGCCTATGGGAGGTCACATGGGTGTCCAGAGGACACGTGATCGAGTTTGGCAGCAGTTTTTTTGGCCAGGTATGTGCGCAGACATACGTCGCTTTGTGTTGTCTTGTGATCAGTGTCAGAAGGTTTCTCATAAGCCACAGAAGGTACCGTTAGGTAAGATGCCTCTCATCGATACGCCGTTCGAGCGGGTGGCGATCGATCTGGTGGGTCCCATCATCCCTGCTTCTGAGTCTGGTAACCGGTACATTTTGGTGTTTGTGGACTACGCTACTCGGTACCCGGAAGCCATTCCCTTGAAGTCGATTGAGGCTGTGAAGGTTGCAGAAGCGATGTGGGCAGTCTGGACTCGAGTAGGAATTCCCTCAGAGATTCTGACAGACCGTGGTACTCAGTTCATGTCCGAGGTGATGAAAGAGGTGGAGCGTTTGCTGGCCATCAAGGGTTTAGCGACTACTCCGTACCATGCGCAAGGAAACGGATTGGTGGAACGGTACAACGGAACACTCAAGACCATGCTACGCAAGCTTGCTCAAGAGAAACCGAAGCAGTGGGATCGCTACATTCCTGCACTCCTCTTCGCTTATCGTGAAGTTCCACAGGAGAGTCTGGGATTCTCTCCCTTTGAGCTTCTATACGGCAGGACAGTGCGAGGACCCATGTCTGTTCTTCGCAACCTATGGACGGAAGAGCAAGTCGATGAGCAAGTTCGTACGACTTCTGAGTATGTGGTTGACTTGAGGAACCGGATTGAGGAAACCTGCAAACTGGCGCGTCAGAATTTGTCAGCTGCTGCACAGAAACACGCGAAGGTGTTCAACCGGAAGACAGTTCGAAGACAGTTCCAGCCTGGAGACAAGGTTTTGTTGCTGCTGCCGCAGAAGAAGAACAAACTGCAGTTGTGTTGGCAGGGGCCGTTCGACGTTCTGGAGAAGAAGGGCGAGTCAGACTACAGGATTCGGATCTACGGGCGTGAGAAGCTGTACCACGCCAATCTTCTCAAGTTGTACAGAGACAGACAAGGGCGACAGGGTCAACCTGTTGTGGGGTTTGAGCTAACAGAGATCAGAGGCGACCTTTTCAGCTGTGAACCTGATGATGCTATGGCCCACTGCGTCAGTGAAGATCTTGAGATGGGAAAAGGCATTGCCGTTCACTTCAAGCAATCGTTTGGAAAAGTTGATCAACTTAGAGCACAAAACAAGAAGGTGGGAGAGGTAGCTGTACTACAGGTAGGTGCTTCCTACGTTTACTACATGATCACCAAGAAACGCTACTTTCACAAACCCTCCTACAAAACGCTGCGGTCCTCCATGGAAGCTATGAGGGACCACTGCAAGCAGAACAATGTCGCTTCCCTGGCCATGCCGCAGATCGGATGTGGATTGGACGAGCTGAACTGGAGCGTCGTCCTTGAGATAATCAAGGAAGTCTTCAAGAACACAGGCATAACTGTTAAAATCTACACATTCGGTGGCTAAGAAACACAGTTTTTGTACATTTTTGACGTGCATGCTACAGAAATAATGCATATCTTTTTGTTTGCTTGTTTTGTCATGTGCGGGTGATTCCCGGTAGTCGCAACGTGGGAGCCGACTACCTCAGTCGGGCATGCGTTGAATAGGGATCTTTTGCCGTGTAGACAGATGTCTATGCTTAACTTGGGGGGCATTGTCGCGGACAGTTGTATGTAGTTATAAGGTTCCTTGGTCGGGCGTTGCTGACAGGTACCTGTGTCAAGGTGGGAAGACCTGTAGCTGGGCTTAGCTCAGTGATTCGCGCCTTGCACGCTTTGCACGCATTGCACGGGACGTTCATGGTAGGCTGCGCGCTATTTGTAGGGTTCACCGTTTACCTGGTTGCTGACTGAGAAATTCATAGGCATTCTTTTTTCTGTCTCGGCCGAGACCAGATGTTTGTTCGAACGGCTTCGAAATTCGTGTGTGAATTGTCGTTTGAGTTCGAAGTTATTTTCAGTAGTAATGTACGTCTACTGTGGACTTTGTTAAAGTCGGTTGCGTAAAGTGCGCGATGTTTTTCATTAGCCTGTGTTAGGCTTTCAGTGTTTACTGTCGAAGACAGACCGGACGGGAAGGTGCGAACCCTAGCTTCACAGCATGGAGGAGGCCCCACCACGCTGCTGCTTGAGCAGCCAGTTTGGACTCTCGCATCGTCACCCCTGTGTCGATATTGCTATCATGTGATCGTCACATGATACATATTAATAGACTGTGAACTACGTCACTATTATGTGTGTGAATGTACGCGCGAGACATGCGCAGTGTTGTACGATGTTACCGCCAAGATGGCCTAGAAGCCAAACAATAAAGGGAAGCCATTATCTCTTCAACTGTTACTGCAGTGTCCGTTTCTGTACATGGAACCCGGAGCGAATGCGTCCATAAACATTCAACGAACACAAACACAAAACGATACATGGTGTCAGAATCATCATGGCAGAAGACGGAGTAGCAGCGCAGCCGAGGTCGGTAACCGTCAAAGTTCCGTTACCTCAGAGACTTGAGCTTTCAGCACAAGGTTTGGAGGCGACTTGGCGCAAGTTCAAGCGGTCGTGGGAGACATACGAACTAGCATCGCGTCTTGATTCTCAGGATGAGAAGTATCGAGCCGCAGTATTCAAGACTTGTCTCAGTGATGGTGCAAGGGACGTGTTCGAAGGTTTGCCTTTCGAGGCTGCAGACGACAAGGACAAAATTACGAAGATAATTCCCTTGTTCGAAGCCTACTGTGTGGGGGAGACATCAGAAGTCTACGAGACTTACAAGTTTCACCAGCGAAAGCAAGAGAAGGGGGAAACGATCGACACGTACATCGGAGCACTCCGACAACTAGCTAGCTCCTGTAACTTCAAGACATTCGAAGAAAGGATGCTACGCGATCAAGTCGTTATTGGACTGTCAGATGACACGGTTCGGGAAAAACTCTTGCAAGAGTCAGGTCTAACTTTGAAAAAGTGCATTGAGATCTGCAGAGTGAGTGAGGCAGCAGCCCAGCAGGCCAAGAGTATGGCTGGTGATGAAGCCCTACATCGTGTCGGTGTGCATGTGAGAAAAAAGACAAACAGTCAGAAGGACAAGGGTGCTACCCCGAAGTCGAAGCATGATCGTCATGATGGTAGAGGTATGGGCGAAAGAGACAGTGGTGTGAAAGCGTGTGTGTATTGTGGCAAATCGCACAAGAAAGGCAAGGAACACTGTTTCGCATATGGCAAGACTTGCAATCGTTGCAAAAAGAAGAACCATTTTGCTCGTCAGTGCAAACAAAGCTCAGATAGGCAAGTGCATGAAATGTCTGATGAAGAGAGTGATGATGATGATGGTCATTTTGTTCTGACGATGAGTGAAAATGATGATGAACATGTTTTGTCTGTTGATGATGTTGATAAATCTGTGCATGCAAAAATGCTTGTTGGACATGACAGAGTGACGACATCGTTGCAACTTGACAGTGGAGCCACTATCAACAGTTTGTCCGTAGAGACGTACAAGACTGTGACGGGAGACGTAGCGTTGACAAAGCTGACCAAAAGCAACAAACGCTTGTTGATGTATGACAAAAGACCAGTAACTCCTCTAGGTGAGCGTATTCTGCCTGTGGTCAATCCAAAGAACGGCAAAAGCTACAAAGTGCGCTTTGTGGTAGTGAACGCCAAAGTGAAGGATATCTTGGGCTGTAGAGCAAGCCAACACATGCAGTTGATCACGGTCAATGTCGAGAACATTTCAGCCATAGGCACAGGGGATAAGCATGTTCTCACAGGGTTTGATGACGTATTCAAAGGGGAGGTTGGGGCTCTGGACGGAAAGCTAACGTTTGAAACAGACCCATCGGTTCCTCCAGTGAAGCTTCCATGTCGTCAGTGGCCCATAGCTGTCAAAGAGAAGGTCAAAGCAGAAATTGATCGTCTGCTTGAGTTAGGGGTCCTCGTTCCGGTGAACACACCAACTGATTGGATTAGCAGCGTAGTTGTGACGTTGAAGCCCAATGGTCAGGCTAGGTTGTGCATAGATCCAAAACCCTTGAACAAGGCATTGAAAAGAAATGATTACCCCATGAAGAGCATTGATGACGCGTTAGAGTCGATGGTAGGCGCAAAGATTTTCTCGCATTTCGACATGCGCAATGGCTTCTGGCACGTTGTCCTGGACGACGAAAGCAGTCTCTTGACAACGTTTGAAACCCCTTTCGGAAAATTTCGCTGGACTAGAATGCCGTTCGGTGCGTCGGTATGTCCAGAGGAATTTCAGCGCCGTGTCGATGATGCGCTGAACGGACTGCCGGGCGTGTTCGCAGTCCATGATGATGTCATTGTGTGGGGGTCGGGAGACACAGAGAAAGAAGCAGCAAAAGACCATGACCAGAACGTTCGGTTGTTCTTGCAGAGATGTCGCGAGAAGAACATCAAACTGAACAAAGAGAAGGTCGAGTACAGGAAAACTGAGGTCTCGTATCTGGGTCACGTGATCTCAAAGGACGGGTTGAAGTGTGACATGAAGAAAGTCGATGCAATCAAGTCGTTTCCGCAGCCAGAAGACAAAGCGGCGGTTCAGAGACTTCTGGGGATGGTAGGGTATCTCCAGAAGTTTGCACCACGTCTGTCGGAGGTCGCAGCGCCTCTGCGTGAGCTGGTGAAAAAAGACGTGCATTTCCGCTGGGATGAGAACCTGCACGGGAAAGCGTTTGATGAGATCAAGCGCATGTTGACTGAACCACCGGTTTTGCGATTTTTTGACCCTGGTGCGAAAACTACTCTTCAGTGTGATGCGTCGGAGTTCGGTCTGGGGGCGTGTTTGTTGTCAGATGGACAACCGGTACAGTTCGCGTCGCGAGCGCTGACCCAAACTGAACGCAACTATGCGCAAATAGAGAAGGAAATGCTTGCGATTCTCTTCGGGCTGGAACGTTTCGAGCGCTATGTGTATGGTAGACATGTTGAGGTGGAGTCTGATCACAAGCCGTTGATTCCCATTCACAACAAAACCTTGTTGGCAGCGCCAAAACGTCTGCAACGCATGTTGCTGAGAACGCAAAAGTTTGACTACACTGTGGTGTACAAGAAAGGTACAGAGATGTATCTCGCTGACACGCTCAGCAGAGCTGTGGTCAGGTCACACAAAGCAGGGAAAATGAAGAGCGAACAGATTTTCCAGACAGAAATAGAGCAGGAAATCGAGAGCATTGACATGGCCGCGCATGTGTCCGTGTCTGAAGGGCGACTCGAAGAGTTGAAAGAGGCAACAAAACGTGATAAAGATTTGTGTCGGCTGATGCAAATAACACAAGAAGGTTGGCCTGAGTCGAGACAAAGCTTACCGCTAGGTCTTCAACCTTACTTTCCATTCAGAGAGGAAGTATCGACTCAGAACGGTCTTTGTTTCAAGGCAGAAAGGATCATTGTACCAACAGAAATGAGGGAGAAAGTCCTACACTTGCTCCATCAGGCTCATACTGGGATTCAGGGTTGCATGAGAAGGGCAAGAGAACTGGTCTATTGGCCAGGAATGAACGCAGACATAGAAAAGTTGGTGAGCAAATGTGCAACTTGTCAGACACACCAAAGCAACCAACAGAAAGAGCCCATGATTTCCCACCCAATACCTGAAAGGCCCTGGGAAACGCTAGGGTGTGATCTCTTTGACTTTCAAGAGAAGTCGTACCTGGTAGTGGTAGACTACTACTCTGATTTCTTTGAAGTCGATCGCCTTGAGAACAAAACAGCAGAAGAAGTCATCTACAAGACAAAAGCCCATTTAGCCAGACATGGAATCCCTGATAAGATCATCTCTGATAACGGTCCGCCGTATAGCTCAGACAAATACAGAGATTTCGCTGAGGCTTGGGGATTCGAACACATAACCAGTTCGCCATATTATCCGCAATCCAACGGAAAGGCAGAAAATGCGGTCAAACAAGCAAAAACTCTGATCATGAAAGCTGTAGAAAGCAAAACAGATCCGTACTTGGCTCTACTAGAGTTAAGGAACATACCATCGGAGGTGATGAAAACCTCTCCAGTGCAAAGACTGTTCAGCAGAAGAACCAAAACCAGAATTCCTACAGCCAAAACTCTGCTAAAACCGCAGACGTGCACAAACGTGACTGGCAATCTGATCAAAAGAAAAGAAAAACAGGCAAAGTGCTATAACAAAGGTACAGCAGAACTAGAAACCCTACAGCCAGGTCAAACCGTGAGGGTGAAGTTAGGCAAAACTTGGACAAAAGCAAAAGTAGAGCAACAGGTAGATGTCAGGTCTTACAAACTGCACACAGAAAATGGTAAAGCATACAGACGCAACAGGCGTCAAATCAGAACAACTGGAGAAACACTGACCAACACTGGTCCAAGGGAGACAATCACTCGAAAAACAGACCTTGATAGGCAGAGACAGCTAAATGACCAAGCAGTGAAAAACTACAGAGCAGTAGCTGATAGTCAGACTCAGGTGACCAAAGTCAGTACTCCTGTGAGTGCGACAAACACACCTGAAACTAAAACACCTGTGAAGATTCAGCCAAATGAAAAGAAAACTGAACGCATCAAAGTCAAGTTCATGAAGTCACAAACCGCAGGTAAAACAGACACAGGTCAAAGTCAAACCACTTCTCGTGGACGTCAGGTTAAACCACCAGCTTACCTGAATGACTATGTCAAAACCTAAAGACTGAAGACTGTAGGAGACAGTTCAGTATTTGTTGTTTGTGTGTTTTGTTTGAAGAGAAAAGATAGACAGTGAAGAAAGTAAACATTTGGTGGTATTGTTTATGTCCCGCGTTGTGAGCGAATGTGATAAATTTAATTCAAGGCGTTGAATTATTGTCCAGTAAAGTTTCATTGTCCAGAGAGAGAATGTGTTGTTATTATTGGAGTTGTGAAATGATGCTCTAGTCAAGATGTCCAGTCAGTGTGAATGTGTGAAATTAATCTAGGCGTAAAAATAATCTCAGCCTATTGGACTATGGTGAGAATGAGAATTTTATGTGCAGAGAATTCATTTTCCCGTGAAGTTTGGACAGTAAAAGTCTTTGGACTTGTTTATGTAAAGAAAAGGGGATGTGTCGATATTGCTATCATGTGATCGTCACATGATACATATTAATAGACTGTGAACTACGTCACTATTATGTGTGTGAATGTACGCGCGAGACATGCGCAGTGTTGTAGGGGAGACCGGGGCTAGTCCGCCTACTTTTATGCTTTTGGTAGCATAACTGGCGAGTTTGATGAACTAGAAGACTGATTTTTTATTTTACATCAAGACAAATGTGTAGCTGATATCAATGTGCAGACAGTTTTTATGTGCGCATGAACATTTGTTGTATATACTGCTTTAAGTAGACCTACCCTAACGTAGGCGGACTTGCCCCAAGTCGGGGTAAGTCCGCCTACAGGGTGGGGCAAGTCCGCCGCTCTCATCCCATAGTAGGTACAAGACTAGTAGTGTCAAGCTTTATACACACACGCACGCACGCACACACAGTCAGTCAAACAAGCACCCGATCAGTGGGAAAGCTTTTATAATTCCCTTCAATATTTAGGTTCAAAAATGCCAATGACAAAATACAAAAGAATGTCGAAAGAATGTAACACAAATCGGCGTCAGTCTTTTTTAGACATGAATCTGCAATCTTTACCATCGAGAATAGATGGAGTCACCATCAGAGACACAGTTATGGCAGATGTAAACTGGACTGTTTCCCACACCTGCACATTCTTCATGGCGGACTTGCCCCATGACAAATAGGCGGACTTGCCCCCGCACGGGCAGGCAACTCTAGTGCCAGATAGCGAGCACAACATGGGAAGGAAGAAGCAAAACTTTCGTCAGAACTCGACCTTAATTAACGCACTTTCACTCGACACCAAGACTAAGTATTTGTTCTCAGAGGTAATGCATCAAAACCTAAGTCAACTGCTATGCATTTATGTTACAAAAATGAAGAAAAACACTTTTTGTGATCTGTACTCACGATATATGGGCGCGCAACCTCTGAACTTCTGCAGGATATGGCGGGAAGTAGGGACACCATTCTCACATGGTGTGAAAGACTAAAAGGTGGCAAACGTAAGAATAAACGGACAAAGACGGATGTGCCCCGGGGGCGGACTAGCCCCGGTCTCCCCTACGATGTTACCGCCAAGATGGCCTAGAAGCCAAACAATAAAGTGAAGCCATTATCTCTTCAACTGTTACTGCAGTGTCCGTTTCTGTACATGGAACCCGGAGCGAATGCGTCCATAAACATTCAACAAACACAAACACAAAACGATACAACCCCCACGCTGCTGTGTGAGCAGCCCCTCTGGATCTTCTCCGAGGCTTCATTACGCTGTTTTGAGCAGCTATCTTGTAACGTCACAGCGGCGCAACCACGCTGCTGTTGGGCAGCAACATCGAACCGGCGCCGTCGCTGCAGAGTGTGTGCCGTGTGACAGCTCTTAACTGGGCTGATTCTCTCACCCCCGCGACAGAGACGCAGGTGTCGACCCGAGGGCGCACCCCCCCCCCCCCTGAATTCGTCGAACGTGTAGATAAGTACTTTCTTACGATAGATATCATTTATGGAATGAGGAGGGCCTTTATGACGTACGTGCTTTGTGTTTGACTGTCCTGATTGTCTCGTATGTCGTTTGTTGACATTATTTTGACTGTTGTGTACTTTCTCATGTTCATTATGTTCATCCTCATGCATTCGTGGTAACCCTTTCATTGTTCCATCCATCGTCACCCCCATATTTCACCCAACTGGGAACTATTAAATACTTTCATTTCTTTACATTTGTGTTCTGTGAGTGCTGTGTGGTGTGGCCAAAGTTTTTGTGTGAAAAACTAAACATGCAAACGTGCATGCACACGACAAGAGGTATATTAAAATATCGATTATGAAAGAGTTTCATAACCCGGTACGTGCAGTGAGTGTACCTGGAAATTATGTTGATGGCGTTGATCACGCCCCCCCCACCCCCTTCACCACCCCCCCTTCTCTACACCTTGTCTTCTCTGCTTAATCCTCCATCCCCATCCCCTCGCCTCCATCTGGCTTTCCAACAGAATGGCTATATGGCTTATTGTTTTTAGCCGCCGGAGCAAAGTGGCGAATCTAGCTCATTTTAAGTGAAAAGCATCGATCAAGACACTCCCTCACCCAGGTTAAAATATACCTGTTATATCTCCCTACCCTCTCTCCCCTTTTATCTCCCCCCTGCCCCCCTTCTACTCCCCACCTTTTGCACTGACATGTCTAAGTTAAGAAATCGATCTGGTAAGTGTTTCAAGCTGTCCAAGCACAGTAGCTTAATTGAAATGGAAGCCTTGATCAAGCCCTTCACCTCTCCTGGTTGTCTCGCCTCCTCCGCGAGGACTACCCCCCCTCCCCGCCCTCCCCCCTCCCCCCTCCCCGCCCCCGAAAAAAAAGGGCCCGTGCTCTAAAATCAAAGATCTTCCCAAAATTCGAGTTGCTTCTTCTTTTTCTTCTTCCTCTTTCGTTTTTTTTCGGACGTCCACTCCTGTGGCTTCAAGACGGAAAAATCGTTAATGTAAGTGAGTGTTTTAAGCCACCGAAGCGAAGCGGATTGTTTGAAGTGGAAGCCTTGATCAAGTCCACGTGCTTTATTCGCCTCCCCTCCCCATACCTCTCCTTCTGCATACCCCTCACCCCTCCTCACTCCACAACCGACCGACTCCCCACCAACCCAACCACCCCCTTCTAACACAAGACCCCCCCCCCCCCCTCACGACGTCCCCACATCTAAATCAATAACGTAAGCGTTTTAAGCCACCGAAGCAAGGTCGGTTAATTGAGGTAGAAGTCTTGATCAAGTCCCCGCGCTTTACCTCTACACTCCCTCGTCACGCCTCCTCTGCCAGTGCCCCGCTGGTCTCCTTCGATCCTCATCGCACTTTTATCAAAGACACTGAATATTTAGAGTCTTTGCTTTTTACCTGCCTGCAAGGAATCACGCTGCTGGCAGACTGCGGCGCCTTGTTTACCTGGCCGGGTCTCAGGTGTGCTAACGGCAAGATGTATTTATTCTCCCCCGCCCTCTCTTTGTCATCGCCGTGCTGCTCTTTGCTGCCTGGGTCTTGGGCGGCCACTTAATCAATCCCTAATTTGCTAATCTATTCACGGCCTTTAGTGGCTGTTTAAGAAACGCAATTAAATCGACCCATCGCGAGGCATCAGCCGGTGCTTGGGCGAAGACAGAGTTGTATTTTTGTCGGGAGCGGTCGGTAAACACAGATTTCCTTTGGCGTTTGAGAGACAGGAAAGTAAAGTCGTGGTGTGTGTGTGTGTGTGTGTGTGTGCGTTGTGTGTGTGTGCAAGTGCGTGGAGGGATGGGTGGGAAGTAGGGGAGAGCGAGGGGGCGACGGAGAATACGTAAGTAGGCAAGGTAGGTATCGAGAGAGAACGAGAAAGAGACAGAGAGGGAGAAAGACAGAGACAGAGAGACAGAGAGAGCTAGAGAGAGACAGAGAGAGACAGAGACAGAGAGACAGAGAGAGAGAGAGACAGAGACAGAGAGACAGACAGAGAGAGAGACAGACAGACAGAGAGAGAGACAGAGAGAGTCGGGGGGTGGGGGAGGGGGGTGGAGGGGTGATGGCTTCTTCTAACTCAGAGCTCGGGAGAGTTAAAACACTTACACGATCGATATTGGGAAGTGAAGTGGTGGGTCGTGTGAATGACGTTGTTGATTGACTGAGTGCAGGGAATCTTGGGTGTTGTCTTTTTCTTTCAATTTTAAGGATATAATTCTTTATGCTGTGACATCCGCCATTTTTGTTAACAGATTGTCCTCTTTGGTAAGCCTATACGATACCGATTCATGTAGGGGAAAGGCTCCTAATATGGACCGGCTCCTAATATTAACCACCTCCTGTTCTGACAAACTAGCGGCGCTAGAGCGCTCAAAACAATTTCATTCGCTTTATTCATCCTCTCCGGATAAGTTGCACATGTCAAAACAGTTGCAGAAACACAAACCTCGAAACCGTTAGGCTTTTTCGCTGTTTTTCACTTTTGGCAGCGTTCACTCTAAATGTGCCGCCTAAAACGGACTCGTTTCTGCCCACAGCCAAAGCTTTCAGGACACAAAAATGGCTATAAATGACAGCTAAGACCGTATTTGTTACATTTTAACAGTGTGTACCCCGAGTTCCTACTGCAAACAAAAAATAATAGCAAAACCTCAAAATATGTGTGAGTCCCCTAATATGGACCACCTTCAATAAATCGAAGAAAATAAAAACTAAAGGCAATTTCAATTAATTCATTAAGAAGCTTGCTGTAAATAACCTATAACTAGCCCTCGAGATTTCAACAAAATATAACAAATAGTCTTTTTTTTTGGAAGTTGATAATTTAACTTATTTTCACTCTGTTTTTGATAAGCTTCTTCAGTTTCCTGGTATGCTTCAAATAATGCTCTCATCAACCCGAAACAGCTAAATCTAAAGCATATTTGAATTAGTCTGACTTGCACACTAAGTTGTATCATGTTTTTTTTGAAGTTTTGGGTTTTTTTTACAGTGATTCGTGAAGGCCGCTTCACTGGTCCATATTGGGCGCCCAGACTCCTAATATGGACCATTTGTGATTTTTTCTGTATTTAATTTTTGCTGAAGGTCTATCAAAGCTATTTCACTCTAATTAGGCCTAACGGTTAAACTAATTAGAGAGAAGGACTACCAACCACAAAATGAAACTTCTTCGCAAGAAAACGAGCTAGTTATCAGCAATAAACAAAAAGTGGTCCATATTAGGAGCCCTTCCCCTATTTTCTGGCCGTTTCGTTACGAGTAATTTTCTACTGAT